>NC_091130.1:142067951-142157951 GCF_040183065.1 Periplaneta americana | reverse complement strand
GAAAAGTTTTATACAATAGAAGAAGTGTCTGAACTCGGTTCACTTTTCGATCTTCGATCAAAGTTGATCTTTAATCAGGGAGTTTTATACAATTGGGCCTAAAAAGTGCAACTAAACACAGACGAATTAAACGAGCTACCAGGAGAAGCAACTGCATATGTATTATGCAAAGCTCTTGAAGATTATGAAGCTGAGAATTTATCCTTGCTACATTTTATTAAAATTACTTCTTTTCATTTTAGTAACAATAGCAATAATAACTGTGGCTTGTAATATTACAACATGAGTAAACATTTTTAACCTTGCTAGTTTTCATATACAAGCTACTAGTCCTAAGTCTGGATAAAATGGGAAGGAAAACGTTCTCTTTAGCATCCGGACGAGTTTAAATTTTCATGATACGACACTAATTGCGAATACGGACGAATTTATATGTCAGATTATAATTATAATATTTAATCGATTGTTTTGAATATAATCGATAGATTAATCGAGCTTTGATCGATTTGAAAAAAGTTTTAATATACTGTAATACACATTTATTGTTAAATTTAATTTGTGTTTGGTGATAAGCAGACAGTGGATGCGGGATGACTTAAGGAAAAGTGAAGTTGTTTCGTGTCGGAGTATATGGCACGTGCCGCGCCGTCCGTCTTTTGTGTACCTGGCGAGTACAGCAGCGTACAGAACGAAGGAACCCCGGTCCACATTGCAACGCAATGTGTGCGATTGTGTTATCCTGCTCAAGTATTTAGTACGAGTTGAATAGTGTAGTGCTGATCCATTCATAATGTCGAAGTCAAAACGTTAAATTCGCTCAGAGATACGAAATGCAATTAAGAAGTATGACAGTGACATTTTATGTATTAACGAAGACAATATCGTGTGTAATGTATGTAAAATTGAAATAAAAACCAGAACAACTCAGGCTATACAGAAACATTGCAACAGTACATCGCACAGGAAATGCGTTGAAATGAAATCTGAGGAAGCATCTACATCATCATCATCATCATCATCATCATTTAATTGTGCGGGTCTAAACGACACGTGCAACATGATGCTCAGTACAAATATTCCTCTAAAGAAATTGAGTGATCCCCATTTTAGAGTTTTTCTTCAGAAATTCTCTCGATACAAAAACTGTTTAAGCGATAGGCGAAGACGATTGAGCTTCGACAACTTACGAGAATATATCGTCGTTTACTGCAACGCTGGTAATTGCATCAATGATGACGAGGACTGAACCTTGCAAGGTATGTACTACAGTACGTTATTTTTCTTTTCCTTCTGATTGTACGGAGATACAGTAGCATGTTGACGTCGTCTGTTTACATTTAAAACCTGTTGAGCCAATGGTCTGAATGAAAAAAATGTAACATATAGTAAATGTGCACATATATATTCAACGATAAGTCATCCCGCATCCACTGTCTAGTGATAAGCGTAAGTATAAAATGTAGTGTATATGTACTGTATATACTGGTATCGTTGTATTAGAAAACAATACTATTTCAGTTATTTACTAACAATATTTATTATGTAGGCTCATAATTTATTGTGTCAATTCTCCGGGGATTTTTAAGAGAAACACAAATAAAAAAGTATGAAGATTCACCTAGTTAATACTGCTTCATCCATGATTTTAAACATGTATCATTGATGGAGCTCATTAGAAGTTAGGTGGTATCTACTGGTTTTGAGTAAAAACATCGTTGTTCTTCATATTACAGGCATTTGTATTTTTCGAATGGGGTTAATTACTGGTATGGTAATGGGGGTCACAAATAAATGACTCACCCAAAAGTAGGTCACATCTTCAAGATGTTTGAGAACCGCTGGTTTGAACAATACAAATGTAAAAGTCAAATTGAGATTTCGTAAACGTGCTACTAAAACTTGATTGAACAAGTTATAGTTTAGGCATACTATTATGAAATGCACTGTAAGTAAGTAAGTACGAGTATTATGAAATGCACTGCCATTTCCAAAATCTGACAGTATTGCCTGATTACATCACATATTCATTATGTATGAGGTCTCGCCCACCTCATTGAATATTACACGACTACTATGAAGTAGCCAATGTGTTTTATTACTATTTAATACGAGAAAAACTCGTACCGGCACCGGGAATCGAACCCAGGACCTCTGAGCTCTGCGCGCTGAGCGCTCTTTCCAACTGAGCTATGCCGGGACACGATACACGGCGCCGGCCGAACCCCTCTCGTAATGCTTTATGGCCTTACTACCTGCATTTGAGACGATATATGCAGGAGCGCATATTTAAATGACTTTATGGCCATATTCAACATCAGTTTGTGAAAACTGCTAACAGTTATACTACTTAGTTCAAAAAGTTCCCGGAATTTTACTACCATTTTTCGTATTAATATATAACAAGGGATGTTATACATTTGTTTTGTTGGTAACATTCATGATGTAATTTCCTTAAAGTTTGTTGATAATGGCGATTGTTGGTTTTGAGTTGTAGGCAATTGTTTATCATAGTGTTTTGTTTGTTCGTCGCATTTTGTAATTAACGTCCACAGAGCAACGTACAAACACAAAACTCCTGCAGAGACATTAAGATTACACAATGTTCTTCACAAGCATCTCAACATGCATTACGTGTCTCAGAAGTTGGTTCCGAAAATGTTGTCGGCAGAACAGAAAGAAACAAAAATGACTCTTGCTGGGGACATGATCAGTATGGCTGATGAAAATGGTGATTTCTTAAACAAAATTATTGCTGGTGATGAAACTTGGTGCTACTTGTACGACCCAGTCCCTAAACGACAGTCATCTGAGTGGAAATCGAAAACATCTCCTCGGAAGCAAAAATTTCCTAGGGGCACTTCCAAAGGCAAAGTTATGTTGGAAGTTTTCTTCGACTCTCAGGGTCTCATCCACCATGAGTTCATTCCAGAAGGTAGTACTGTAACGAAAGAATTGTACGTAGAAATCCTCCGTCGCCTCCGGGACGCAGTGATCTCTCACCACCTGATTACTTTCTGTTTCCCCGTCTGAAAAGTCATCTGAAAGGACGGAGATTCAATGCTGAAGAGGTTATCGCAAATGCGACGAGAGCACTAAGACGGGTTTCACAAAATGGCTTCCAGGCCTGCTTCCAGGAACTCTACACGCGTTGGCAAAAGTGTGTTGTTGCGGAAGGCAACTATTTTGAAGGGAATGCTGTAGAATAGTGTTTAAGGTACGTTGTTTCTATGATACTAGCAAATTCCGGGAACTTTTTGAACCTAGTATGTACATCACATATTCATTATGTATGAGATCTCGCCTACCCCACGAGAGGGGTTCGGCCGGCGCCGTGTATCGTGTCCCGGCATACCTCAGTTGGAAAGAGCGCTCAGCGCGCAGAGCTGAGAGGTCCTGGGTTCGATTCCCGGTGCCGGTACGAATTTTTCTCGTATTAAATAGTAATATTGCCTGATTAGTTTTCCAGATTAATTCTCATCCGTCCATCTCGTATTCATTAGAGTACCCGACAATCTTGGGCACCACCACGACGCTAATACCGAGCTGTGGAATCAATATTCCAGCTTACTTCAACACGTGAGTTGGTCCGCCCCCTGTCATCTGTTACGTACTTATGTGGACTTTCACATGTGTAGCGTGTGTGGCTAGGTAAACAGAACAGGCGCCGTGTAGAGTAAACTTGTACGTTCGAGAGCTGGGCAATACAAAAGACAGCCCGAGGGCCTTATGCGAACTACAGAGAAAATGCTGCTTCAAAGTTAAATTTAAACTGCAGAATATTCAGATAATATTGACAATTTATACAGGGACATCATTTCATTTTTACTAACATTTTTAATATTAATCTGGCTATACCTTTAGAGAACCGGAAACACCGTTCGCTACCCCCTTCCACGACTGTAGTTCGATGATACTGGCGTAAAACACAAACAAATCACTTAACTAGGTATAGGAGGAAAGAAAAGTACTTCATCCATTTACGTAAACTAGGAAATATCGCGATTTTGAGTTCGATAATTTTCATTACGTTTTTGTTTAATCAAAATACAGTACTGTATTAACAATAAGTGTTTTTACTCACGAACTGAGTTATCCATGCGAACGTATTCATTATGTAGTGTATATTATACTGTCTACAGCACATTAGCGTACAATATAGAGAAAGAAGTTAAATTGAAAAATAATCATAATATGAATATTTAAACACATTTTTGAAAATGGTGGCCGTTCATTTCGATACAGGCTTCAGTTCTAATGTGCACTATAGACTATTGCATCTAATTCCAATTGCCAGTTTCTTCCTTTGTACTAGTAACTCATGTTGAAATAATTCTATACCTACTCTATAAAAGAGTACCTTGCGTACTGTAAATTCAGTCTTCACTTCTGCCCGACCCGCACAGATAAAATTACTCAGACATGTTATCTACTGTCCGTCCAAGTGGTTATGCCGCAGGATTGTAGAAAGGGGGGAAATCACGTGACAGTTAATTACTTAACGAGACCCTTTTATTTAAGTTATTTTAAACAGTTGTATAATATTACTTAAACGTCCAATTCCTAACAGAAATTAATGTTTTCAGAAAAGAGCTAAGACAGCCCAGTTTTTACAGAGGGGCGTGCAGAAGCGGGTGGGGGAAATCGGGATGCGACTTAGGCAAACGGACAGTATCTGTGCGGAAATATGTTTCAATATTGAAAGCTCTTTCGTCACTGGAAAACGCGAACATATTTCTGGAACGTACTATACTCACTAACTCAGTGCTGAATACTATATGCGGCCTTGATTCTGTCTGGAGGACAGTTGGAACTTCATTAGTAGAAGGGTGGGAGTGAAGTACATTAAAAAACACAGGTACAATAAAAATTGAAGTAAAAATAAAATGATGTCCCTGTAGTATCCTGAAAGAGAATTTAAGATTTTACATCGCTTAATAATTTATAACATGATTGCGCTTTATATTTTACTCGTGCAATAGGACATTCGGCATTGAGCAATATAGGCTATTCTATAAAGTTCGTGGCTCTTTCTCGTTAGCTACGTATAAAGCTACTTGATGTGCACATGTACGTAACAATGATTAATTACAATACATTAATAGTTGTAATATTCTTTTTTGCACGATAGTGTGTATGGGCGAATACAGGAATGCATATAGAGTGTTAGTTGGAAGGCCGGAGGGAAAAGACCTTTGGGGAGGCCGATACGTAGATGAGAGGATAATATTAAAATGGATTTGAGGGAGATGGGATACGATGGTAGAGACTGGATTAATCTTGCTCATGATAGGAACCGATGGCGGGCTTATGTGAGGGCGGCAATGATCCTCCGGGTTCCTTAAAAGCCATAAGTAAGTAAGTAAGTAAGTAAGTAAGTAAGTAAGTAAGTAAGTAAGTAAGTAAGTAAGTAAGTAAGCAAGCAAGCAAGCAGGCAAGCAAGCAAGCAAGCAAGTAAGTAAGTAAAACATGTAATCATGGGTCGGTTGGATTTCCTTCAGCGCACTTCCAATAATTTTGTCACAGTCAAACAAGAATTTAATGGGAATTATTTTTGGTCCTGTTGTTTGTAATGGGTGTATTGAAGATATGCAGATAGAAATGTTCAATATTTGATACTTTTGTTCGGATTTCAGTAAAGTGGAAGAGGCAAGTAAAGCGAGTTTCTTATGCAGATTTTGTACTGTAGATTTGGGATCGATACACAAAGTATCGGACAAAAAAAAAAAAAAAAACACCAATGTATTTTATGAATCCCCTGGCTCACGGTTGGAATCTGGCAGTCATTATTCATGACAAGAGTATTGTCGGTGAGCTTGCCTCCTTTGATACATAATCTAACACATTTATCTATATTTGCTTCCAAACTTATTTCTTGGAAACGCTGTATTGCTAGACCCGTTAGTTTTATTGCCGCATTTTTATCTTTTCCTATTATAGCGGTATCGTGATGGCATTTTAGTTGGCATGGTAATATTTCACGGCACTGGTACAATAATGTAACATCATGATAAGAACTATTTATAATGCTAGCACAAACAATTTTTATGGTATGGAGAAGTCAAGTATTTCATATGTTAGGTTTTTAAGCTATTCATAATTATTTGACGTACCGGTATGCCCACTTATAGAACTTAATTTATTTTCGTTTAAATATCATCATCAAATTGAGTGAAAGATACATCATATTTGATTTTAACAGTAGATCTAATTAAATCAGGTAGTTCTAGTCTAAAAACGATCAGCCCCTAATAATATCGTTGGAAATAGTGAAAGACGTAGTGTTAGAATAAGAAAGTATGTCTTGGGAAAAGGATTTAGTTGTGAACTGATGAGTGAAAAATGTAAATGGAATGTTCTCTCGGAATTGTGACTTAAATCAACTTAAAAACGTTTTTGAAATTATTCCCAGCAATAATTCTATTGAAATAAAAAAAAAACGGATCATTCTATTTTGCTATGTGTAGGCCTAAGACTTTCTCCAATAACCGAAAGGTCATTTTCTAATGTGAAAGCGTGCTCTCTGATAAAATACGATGACAGCAGAGGACCTATATAAAAGATAGTAATGTGTAACCAGTGGGTTTATGAGAATAGCAACAGGTTTATCTAATGTAGGCCTAATTTGCATGATGACTAGGGCTAGGATTTTGATGAAATTGCATCTTTTTTCTAATAAGCCAGAAACATAGCTGCTTTAGTATTTATATATTATGTGATAAACTGAGTGTTTTAAGACAGATTTTTTAGGGCATTTTTTGCCTATTTAAACTCATAAAAGCTTCTTTTGTTTTATTTGGACATTTTTTAGGCATTTTCATTTAATTTTGGCCATAAATCCCCATTATTAATATAAAATAATGTTTATTTTCTTTGATATTATTTGTCTACATATTTTGTCCATTAATACCCATTATTTTTTTACTTGGTTATTTCACGACGCTGTATCAACTACGAGGTTATTTAGCGTCGATGGAATTGGTGATAGCGATAAGATATTTGGCGAGATGAGGTCGAGGATTCGCCATAGATTACTTGATATTTGTTTTACGGTTGGGAACAAGCTCGGAAAAAACCCAACCAGATAATCAGCCCAAGCGAGAATAAAACTCACGACCGAGCGCATTTCCGGATCGGCAGGCAATATTTGAATCGTTTTTCTAAACAAATATTGCCATTGTAACGTAACACCCCTTCAATATAGACTCCTCTATGCCTGCTAATTCCTGATAAGAGTGGCTTTGAGTTGGACTACATGGAAACTGCATCAGGTAAAATAATTAATGAAATTGCACCACTTAGAAAAAAATTATGTAAAATTAAATAAACTTAAATGTTGGTACTAGAATTTAATTTAACTACTAGTCTAAATATGAAGTATACAAAACTCTTTTCCTACTAAGGCAATTATGTAAGAACAATTTTAGGGCATTTTTAAGGGCATTTTTTTTTAAGATTTTTAGGTCATAAATGCATTGGTTTTAGGACATTTTTTCATGATTTATAGGTCATCAAAATCCTAGCCCTAATGATGACTAATATGAGAACCACTGTAGTAATTTGTAATTTCCCGGGACAACTTCGATACAATATATCGATTAATATCGTAAATACTTGACGTCGACTGTTCAGTCTGCACTCGCCACTCACCGACCATTCGACTACAAACAGGACATTTGCTGTCTGATTTCATGTGAATTTGACGTCATTAATCTTGTTTATATTGTAAGCTCGTGATGGTGTTAAGCTAATTTATGAAATTTACGTAAAAGTGGGATTATATTGTGATAAGGTGTCAGCGTGACTGTATAAGTCATTAGAAAAGAAGAAGATTCCATCTCAATTGACATTTTAATATGGGTGCAGTTCTAGGTCTTTGTTCTGCTGCGCAGGTAATGAATTTCTAAAAACTTGTTTTTTTTCAATCTCTCGTTCTTTTGCAATTATATGAAGATCATAAGTTTTATTCACTTCTTACTAGTAAATTCATAATATTTGAAAGATTGGCTTATTGAAAGACGTTTTGCCTTGGATCAATGTGTAAAATGTCATAATCCAACTCTACCATCCCCCCCCCCCACTTCCATTGACCTTAAAAATTAGTCACAATGCACAATCATTGCGGTAGAGTATATTTTATTGTTGTTATGGACACTAACAGTATTGTAACGATTTTAAATAGGAAACATATTTTATATTTTCAGTTTATATTGTGAAATTACATTTGAGTGCCTTTACTGTTTAACATTCCACTGTTTATGTCAAATTATGAAAAAAGAAAATTTGGCATTATTCTTCAGAAATGCTATTTAAACTTATAAGCCGAATAATCTTGCACATTCACATCATGTTATACAACAGTTTTTAATCACTGTAGATATATATAATTTGACATAATAGGCTTATTAATCTCATTATGCTTTTTATTCTCATAGACCTATGACAAATGACATATTGATTCACTCTCATTTTTGCCATCTATTTTAATAATAAACTTTTCGGAGATATTTTCTCTTATCTAGGCTATATGAAATTGCGAGTATTATTTATACCATTTCCCACTGGCTAACTTCATGGCCTGGATAAACTCCAGAACTCGGACTACACCCTTTCCCTCTTACTTCAAAATTCCAACCTTGTGCACACAAAATAAATTATTGGCACTGAAAAGTGCCTTTTCGTAAATATAATGATGCGCATTCGACAAACGCAGACAAATCTGCTCTTTTTAGTATCTTAAGACATAATTTGATAGGTGAAATTCGTGTCTCTTTTAAAAATGTGGCACTTGGAACACTATAAGTGAAAACTATAAGGAACTTGGAACTTTCTATAACGTTCACTGTGTTATATATTACAGTAAATCACAGAAACCTGCAGAAAAGTATATTCTATTATCCATGTGCTAAAAAGGATAAATGTTCATCTCCCCTCGTGCTTAAAAAAGTCCCTTGTGCAGACACTTGTATTTCCCTATTTCGACTATGCGGACATTTTACTGACTGACCTCTCCAGCGACAACAAAATGAAACTTCAACGTGCTCATAATTTGTGTGTACGTTTTGTAAGCAATGTTCGTAAATATGATATTACCCCATCCCTGGAAGCAATAGGTTGGCTTAAACTAGATAAGAAAAGAAATTTACATTCACTTCTCTTTCTCTTCGAAATCTTGAACTCTTCTATTCCTTCGTACCTGTCGTCTCGCTTCACTTACCTTTCTTTCCACCACAATCTGAACACACGCTCTCGCCATGAAATAATACTAACAATACCATCCCATCGCACCTCCTCATACTCATCCTCTTTCACAATAGCCCTGCCAAGACTCTGGAATTCGCTATCTGCTAGCATCAGGGACTGTCGAAGTAAAATTGAATTCAAACGAAAACTTACTAGGCACTTGGTCAGTAATTGATTTCTTGTAAATAGTTTCTTTAATCTATCACAAAATATTTCAGTATTCAGTAATTTCATCACTATACAATTTTGTTATTCTAGATTTAATTTGTAATTCAGTAAATATAAAATATTCTTTGTTTCTCTATGATAAATTATCTAGCTTTAATTATTCAGGCAATCTTTTCGTACTTTGATTTTATTGTAATTGTAAATTTAATGGGGTACTAATTGTAATGTTATTTGTAATTGTAATTGTAATTATAAATTTAATACTAATTGTAATTTTATTGTTTATATTGTAGTTGGAATCTCCTGGTAGAGGGGCAGAGAAGGCCCGGCCTTATCTCTACCAGGTTAAATAAATAAATACTACTACTAATACTACTACTACTAAATAGAAATTATTCATACATTACATTTACGTTCAAAATAGATACTATTCTTCAGAACTAAATATATAGATTGAAAAATATACATAACGGAACTAGGAAAGATTTTACAGTTTCCTGTAAAATTTTCTGAAAGACCATTTTCACTCTCCACATAGTGTCTCTTGAGTGATGTGTTACAGTTTTGAGGTTATTTTCATTGATGTAAGTACGTTTTTTCTTTCTTCCGTGTGTGGTGTGGGAGGATATAGAAGTTTCACCAACGACTCTGTGTATAAATATTAATTATTTCACGAATTGCATATGAATTGTTGTGTTATTGCAGCTGGCATGCTGTTGTGGCAGTGCTGCTTGCAGTCTTTGCTGTTCAGCCTGCCCGTCATGTCGAAATTCAACATCTTCACGCATCATGTATGCTGTTATGTTGTTGCTGGGCACCATAGCAGCATGCATTACTTTGTCTCCGGGTCTTGAAGATGCTTTAAAAAAAGTAAGTTTTAACATAGTGTGACTTACATTTTAGCAATTTATTTCCATCTGTCTTCTCACTCCACTACTAAAGTATATACAAAACCAGAAAGATGTTGCCATTTCTTTTTCTCACATGCAGGAAGGGGGTGATGTTGTGTAGTTATCTGGTGCGGCTGATTGCGCTGCCTGCCTTCCGTGTCGAAATTGAGCAACTGATGCGACTCTTAAATTTGTGTCATACATACTCTTTGACTAGACCTATATAATAATAATAATAATAATAATAATAATAATAATAATAATAAAAATCAAAAAATCTGTCAAAAAATCTGAAAGTTAGAATTTATAAAACAGTTATATTACCGGTTGTTCTGTATGGTTGTGAAACTTGGACTCTCACTCTGAGAGAGGAACATAGATTAAGGGTGTTTGAGAATAAGGTGCTTAGGAAAATATTTGGGGCTAAGAGGGATGAAGTTACAGGAGAATGGAGAAAGTTACACAACACAGAACTGCACGCATTGTATTCTTCACCTACCATAATTAGGAACATTAAATCCAGACGTTTGAGATGGACAGGGCATGTAGCACGTATGGGCGAATCCAGAAATGCATATAGAGTGTTAGTTGGGAGACCGGAGGGTAAAAGACCTTTAGGGAGGCCGAGACGTAGATGGAAGGATAATATTAAAATGGATTTGAGGGAGGTGGGATATGATGATAGAGACTGGATTAATCTTGCACAGGATAGGGACCGATGGCGGGCTTATGTGAGGGCGGCAATGAACCTTCAGGTTCCTTAGAAGCCATTTGTAAGTAAGTAAGTAATAATAATAATAATAATAATAATAATAATAATAATTAATATTATTGTTCTCGGCAACACCGACCTATCATGTTGGGATCTGGTTTGCTGTTTTGAGCAGTTGCCATGGTGACGTCTTGAAGCCGCTAAACTGACAGTACCTTTCTAGTTTGTGTTCTTTATAACATTACATTCACATCTTGTTCTTTTGGCTTCTTTCCTACTCATATTGAACAATATTTTCCATATTTAACATCTGAAGAAATAACACTTTCAGAATTTCAACTTTTATTCGAACCTCACTAATGATAATTAGGTCTACTTCATAAATGGTTATAAATGAAAATAATTCATGTTTAATAAATCTATTGTGTATAATTTTCTATTACTACATGCAGATTGAATGATTAACAGCATTTATGTTCCCAAGTATGTAATAAAACGAGAAAATAAATCAATGGCTTAAAAAACACATATTATTATTAGCCTATTATATCCATTTTTAGTCAAAATTAAAATATGGTGATACACTGATAGCATAAAGCTTAATCTTCATTCTGCACTGTACTGTATTATATGGAACATTACATACATACAAACATACATTACAAACCCAGCATTCTCCAATCTTTCCTATTTTCTGCCTTCCTCTTAGTCTCCGCATATGATCCACGTATTTTAATGTCGTCTATCATCTGATACCTTCTTCTACCCCGAACTCTTTTCCCCTTTCACTATTCCTTCCAGTGCATCCTTCAGTAGGCAGTTTCTTCTCAACCAGTGACTTAACCAATTCCTATTTCTGTTTCTGATCAGTTTCAGCATTATTCTTTCTTCACCAACTCTTTCCAACACATTATTAATATAATACAGTAGAATCCCTCTTAACCGGTACCAAAGGGACCAGGCTAGTTCTAAATACGAGATTTTGCCGGATAATTGAATAAATACCAGTATATACAAAAAAAAGTCCGTATTTCATTGTGCCAAATGTTTAAACTGCAAACATGTGAAGCTTATTTCTCTATCACTTGCTCATAACTGAATAAACATAAAAACTGTGCAGATTTTCCTTATTAAAACAATCACACAACACCAATAATACACTAATTCTAGGTTAGAATATTAACTGAAAATTAAAATTCGTGCGAACTTTCTAATGTGACAACACTGACGGTCTGAACATAACTAAATAAACATAAATACTGTGTGGATTTTCCTTATTAAAACACATGACACAACACAAATAATACACTAATTCTAGGTTAGAATATTCACTGAAAATTAAAGTTCGTGCGAACTTCTAATGTGCCAACACTTGACAGTCCGAACATAACTAAATAAACATAAGAACTCTGTGGATTTTCTTTATTAAAACACATCACAAATAATACACTAATTCTAGGTTAGAATATTCACTGAAAACGAAAGTTCGTGCGAACTTCCTAATGTGGCAAAACTGACTGCTCAAACTTTGGCAATGTGGCAGATTCAAACATTTTTTTTTGGTCCAACCAAAAGTGACGTTGTTTTGGTATTGCCGGTTATTTGGGTGCCGGTTACGAGGGATTTTACTGTAATTATATTTTTCTGTAAGATATATGCAATAGGAAACACTTCTTTCAAGGTTTCCCGAAAGTTAGAAAAAGTGGACATACAATATTTTGTGCTGTAAGCCATCGAAATAAGCTTCCAATAAAAATAACGTTATAGCCTATCTGCTTTTAAAAAATGAAATTCTTCCAGATTAAAAAAATGGCAATTTGAGAACATGAAATGTGAAAATCTCTTCGTGTTATGTGTAGTGCCTTTTTTCCAGGTACCATTCTGCAGCAGTTCAAATGACAAAGTTACTTCGACTCTGAATCTCAGCTTTGAGTGTGAATCCGCCGTTGGATACCTTGCTGTATATCGGATATGTTTTGCTCTATCTGCATTTTTCTTCCTTATGGCTCTTGTAATGATCGGAGTAAAGACATCAAAGGATCCCCGTGCTGGGATTCAGAATGGGTTAGTATAAAGATCTTATGAATCTCTTTATTGGATGTGCTGAAATGTGCTGTTTCTGACTTAGAGATGAGTTTAAACGATATTTTCAAGTATCTGTGACAACTGTGACTGTAACAATTAAATATCTGTGACTTTTATCGGTGATTTTGTCACACCGATATTTTATATCAATACGTAGCATGAATTACATCGATAAAAATTAGCAGGAAATATTGAAGAGCAGTGAAATGTGAATACGATTTCTCTATACACACCACTCATCAGTGATTTATATGGGAAAATTCAACAAAGAAATTATGTACATGTACCATTAACAAATAAATACTTAACAGTAACATGTTAAAAGTTAACCTCATGAACCAAAAGGTTATATTATAGATATTGAACCAGTTGATCATTTTTTAAATGTAGTTGGGTATGGAGAAATTGAGGTTATGTGATTATCCTAATCGTTTTAAAAATTGATTTTTTTAATTGTATATAATATAATGGATAAATTATTTTAAGTCGTGCATTAACATTATAATATTCAGTCATAGAATAAAAATTAATGAAACACAAGTATTCGGAAAAAACATTGGAAAATAATTACAAAACAAAACAGTTGTTCAGACAGTATTTTACACAAGATTAAGTACTGGTAACCAATGGTGTTATTATTTAAATCGTGTAATAACTTCATCATTTATAATAAGATGGAAAAACTACCGCCAGATTGCTGTTATTGTATCATGCACACGCGCAAACCAACAACGTAGAGGAGAAAATATCAGTCACAGAGTACTGAATACGGAGCAGATTTCGATAGCGATATTTTGTCACAGATATTTCGCGTCATCAGTCACAGGTTTATCTGTGACAAAAAAATACGTGTGACAAAATATCGGTTTGTGAAATATCGGCCATCTCTATTCTGACTGAAGTTACATCCACAAATGGTGTAGGAAATTTAGTTAAAAATATGTAACAAATGTAATATTCAACATAGACAGCAAATATATTATATATGCCTTTATATTATGAGTGGGTGAAATATAATACAATCTATATTTTATTCTTCAGGTATCCCTACAAAAGTGTTAGTGACACATTAAAAATAGTCAAAATAACAACTATATATTTAACACGCGAAAGCAATATAATACATATTCCGAAGTGATATAGTATTAAAAGTTGTGTAATCAAGATGTATAATCAAGATGAGACAAGTCATACAATACATAGATACAGATCTGCGCGAATAAAAGCAATAAAAACATCACACCACATAAACTTTAATCATGAATGCCTAAACCAACAACTAACATCGAAATATGCACAAATCAATATAAAAAAACATCATATCCAGCACAAAAGACAAAAAGCACAGCACAAAAAACATACATACAAAACAACATTAAACACTATACGACACAAAAAAATCAACATATCACAAATGCCTACAAATTACATTTACAATTAGCATGCACTCTACAGTACACAGACCTTGAAGAGGTTATAACACATACGAACAAAATAATAACAGAAATAAGCCAGAAAATAAAAAAAGTCACAACAAATTAGCAATGCTAAAGACACAACAAACAATAACTTACAGCACGAAACACAAATTCCACCCAAGAATATTCAACACCAGCAACATAACACTCAATCACAACGAAACTAGACTACTAGAAAAAGGATTAAAACACAACATACACCAAAACAACACAAAAACAAAACAAGTACAAACTATCATAAACACAGAAACAGCAATACAAAACACACAAAGTCAACATCACGAATACGTAAGACAAGACAATAAGAAACATAAACAAAATAAACAAACCCACAGTAAACACACAAGAACATAAAACAATAAGCACCGTAAAGACAAAACAAGAAGAACATAACCTTTCATCAAAGCAGACAAAGGAAATTGCAGAGTAATCATACACAAACAAGATACACACAATAAAATAGAAACATATTTCAAGGAGAACAATGTCACAGAACTCAAAACCGACCCCACAACACAATACCACAACGTAATAAAAAACACATAAACAAAAACAGACACAATTCCTAACAACAAGAAACAACAACTAAAACCAATCAAACCAGAAGAACCTAAATTAAAAGCACTATCGAAAATATATCCATCAGACCGTTAGTCAATCATCGAAACACACCAACACACAAACTAGCCACGTACATGGACAAAATCATAAGAAACAACATATAATTCGAAAGAGAGACAACGATATAAAACGACATAGATCTAGTGAATAAAATAAAAGACAAACATATCCAACATAGCAACTTTTGACATAAACAACCTATACACAAACATGCCCATAAAAGATACACTACAGATACTAGAACAGATGCTCGAAAACAACAACACACAACAAGAGCACATGTTCCTCTGACACATATCATCAAGCGAGATGTACTGCCTGATGTATATGTATTTATCAGCCAGACCCTCAATCATAGGCAGTGATGAAACATCACTATTTCATATTAACCGACTATTCCATAAGCTCCTCTAGTAAAATACATTTGGCACTTCCAAAGTTTACCGCTATTTGCAATTATGTATGTTGGCTTATACTGTATACTATATGCCATCTCAGAAAAAGAAATAATGATAATAGAGTAGAATCTCTCTTATCTGGCACCAAAGGAACCATGCTAGTAACGGATACGAGATTTTGCCAGATAATTGTATAAATATCGCTATGTACAAAAACCAAAGTTCGTATTTCATTATGCCAAATGTTGAAACTGTAGCCACGTGAAGCTTATTTCTCTATCACTTGCTCATAACTGAATAAACATAAAAACTGTGTGGATTTTCGTGATTAAAACACATCACACAACACATATAATACACTAATTTTAGGTTCGAATGCATTAAAAATTAAAGTTCGTACGAACTTCCTAATGTGGCAACACTGACGATCCGAACATAACTAAATAAACATAAAAACTGTGTGGATTTTCTTTATTAAAACACATCACACAACGCAATAATTTTAGGTTCGAATACACTGAAAATTAAAATTCGTGCGAACTTCCTAATGTGGCAACACTGACGACCTGAACATAACTAAATAAACATAAAAACTGTGTGGATTTTCTTTATTAAAACACATCACACAACACAATAATTTTAGGTTCGAATACACTGAAAATTAAAGTTCGTGCGAATTTCCTAATGTGGCAACACTGACAACCCGAACATAACTGAATAAACATAAAAACTGTGTGGATTTTCGTGATAAAACACATCACACAACACAAATAATACACTAATTTTAGGTTTGAATATTCACTGAAAACGAAAGTTTGTGCAAACTTCCTAATGTGGTAACACTGACAACCCGAACATAACTAAATAAACATAAAAACTGTGTGGATTTTCCTTATTAAAACACATCACACAACACAAATAATACACTAATTTTAGGTGCAAATATTCACTGAAAATGAAAGTTCGTGCGAAATTCCTAATGTGGCAACACTGACGACCCAGACTGTGGCAATCTTGCAGATTTAAACATTTTTTTTTTTACCCAGCCAAAAATGTCGTTGTTTTGGTATTGCCGGTTATTTGGGTGCCTGTTACGAGGATTTTACTGTAATAATAATTTTTCATATTTCGTTACTTTTCATCTTTTTCCATCCCTGATCCTCAGTTACGAATATTGTAAGAGTCTTTTATGTGGCACGAACTTGATGTGACATTCAATCCACCTGTTGTATTTCCTTCCTGTGTAAGGTTATCATACATTGCATCTTGAAAAACCAGAAATATTTATATAAATTAAATGCTCATTAAGTTTCCTGTCTGATTGGAATGTCATGCCCAGGGACCGGATAAATAGAGGATGATAGGTTGACCTAGGGGTGATCCAGGTGAACGGACTATCAATCCTAATATCACAACTACGGATCCCAGGGAACTAAAAGAGGACAGATTTTTAAGGGAGAAGGTTTGTCAACATAATGTCTGCAGTGTACAGGTACGGTCACACATCGCTACTTTTGCAGTGCAACTTTTGTACTGCAGCTGCAAAAGTTGCATGTCGTGTTCACACGTAAGCCAAAAGTAGCGTGCTGCACACTACTTTTCGTGCTGCGCAACCCGAGTGCTGCAAAAGTTGCAACTGGAGGTTGCGAGTCTGTTCACACACAAGGCGCTACTTTTGCAGCCGCAGTCATGCTGCAGGTTTCCATCTCCGTGTTGACTTCTCAATATACATTTTGTGGTTATGTTCGCATTATTAAGAAACTCATGCGAAAGCTTACTTATCTATTATTTACTTTTCTGTCATATCTAGTATTCAGAAATTGGCATTATTTTTACTATAAAGCTTTTAAAAATGCCTGTGTACTTAAATGATAACCAACAGTATATTCACGTAATCAATGTTGGCAACCCTCCTGTTTGGAACTACGCTATGGAAAATTTAAAAAATGAATTATATCGTCAGCAATTATGCTCAGACTGTGTTGTGTATTTAATAACTGTTACAAATAATTTATTTTCATCACATTTAACATTAAAATATATCCAAACAATAAAAGTATCATTGGCATATTTGGGTGGTAACACTGATTGCAACCACAGCAAAAGTTTCAACAAAACCGATATCAAAAATGCTGCGGCTGCAACCCTGAGAACCCTGTTCACACGTCGCTACTTTTAAGCTGCGCGCAGCATGGAAAAGTAGCGAGCAGCAGGTTCAGCAGTCGCTACTTTTCGGTTGCACCGTTGCTCACATGTTGCAGTACAAGAGTTGCGCAGTTTTTTGTACTGCAGCGCTGCAAAAGTAGCGACGTGTGACCGTACCTTAATGCTTGCAGCAGTAATTAAACATAACAAAATAAAAATAATTGTGATATAATGTAATAAAACATCATATAACAGGAATAAAATAAAGAAGTAAATTAGTTCAATAAAAATGTAATTAAATCTTTACTAAATTCTCTCTTAAACTCCTTACTTATTTTAATGTAATAGTTACTTGATCTGGCTTGTGTATTAACAGAATTTTCACTTACATAGTTGTTGAAGGATAACCATCTCCCCTCTCAATAAGCTGCAGCGTCTTTAAGTGTTGCTAAGTTCAGAAGAGAAGTAATTTTCGGACTTGGAATATTAATTTGTAATATAATATTGAGAACTACTGTCTTGCCATGTACCACTGAATGAGAATGATAAGCCAGAATCGTGGAGTTTTATAAAATTTTAAAAAAGTGGCACGGCCTTAATAAAAATATATCATTGGTCTAAATTGTTACATAGGGTGGGAACTTAAGAGAGAAGGTAATTTACAATTGGTCGTTCAAGATCGTCAGATGGCATGATTAGTCATATAAGGCTGTAAAAGACACTTAGAAAACAGGATGAGTTTGTGTTACTAACGGCTTTACATGAAAGATCAGAATAAATCAATTTCCTGTCATGCGTAGGCAAACAACCGGATCAGGATGTGCTCCATCTGATGTGACACTGACAAAGTCAAAGTGCAAAAGATGAAATTCTAACACGTGTAATTATGACTCAAGAATTAACTAAAATACAATTAAGAAGTCTTTAGTAGCAGTCTTATCATTGACTACTTCCTGTGTGAATTATATATTTACAAAATTTCTTTGAGGCAACTTGCTTTACATATTTTTATCTCATGCGCAGCAACTGAAGTTAATGGCATACAAATAGCTTTGTAGGTCCTTGCTTCGAAGTGGCCTGTTATTCCTTTGGGTGTGGGTTCTATCATGTAGCTTCCTCTTCCTGGTTCGTCGAGGTTCGTAGCTACTTCCTTTTGTCACATCTGATAGTGAACCCGCGGCGTTGACCTTGGACCTGGTAATAGTGAATAACACTGGCGCGAATGCTGGAAACAACTATGTAGTCTCCTTCTAAATATCACACATAACACCAATGTTATTAAAGCCATAATAGTAATTAAAAACAAATTCACTCGTGTCTTCTCAGATTGACTTGGTTTACTTTTCAATTCTGAGGTAAGTCCAGATACATCGAAGTTATATCTCGACTGTATTGCCTCACTTTTAGCTATTGTGGTATTCTTTTTCTTCTAAAATTAGGATAAAATCCTGTTCAATCCACTATCCTTCAATCTTCTTTTTGGACGACCCAAGCTTCTCGTCCCACATGGAGAGTTGTCTCTTGCGATTTTTACAAGCTTTCCATCCTCCATTCGATTGATATGGTCATTCCAGTCTTCTACGTCGAATTACCCACTGGGCGATCTGTTGGATGTTACAAGTTTCACGAATTACCTGACTTCATTCCCGATCGAATAGTGTTTTACCAGTTAAGGTACGATCACACGTCGCTACTTTTGCAGTGATGCAGTACAAAAAACTGCGCAACTCTTGTACTGCGACGTGTGAACAACGGTGCAACCCGAAAAGTAGTGGCTGCCGAACCTGCTGCTCGCTACTTTCCCATGCTGCGCGCAGCTTAAAAGTAGTGACGTGTGAACAGCGTTCTCAGGGTTGGAGCCGCAGCATTTTTGATATTGGTTTTGTTGAAACTTTTGCTGCGGTTGCGACCAGTGTTGCCACCCAAATGTGCCAATGATACTTTTATTGTTTGGATGTATTTTAATGTTAGATGTGATGAAAATAAATTATTTGTAACAGTTATTAAATGCACAACACAGTCTGAGCATATTTGTTGACGATATAATTCACTTTTTAAATTTTCTGTAGCGTAGTTTCAAACAGGAGGGTTGCCAACATTGATCACGTGAATCTGCTGTTGGTTATCAATTAAGTATATAGGCGTTTTTAAAAGCTTTATAGTAAAAATAATGTCAATTTCTGAATACTAGTTAGGACAGAAAAGCAAATAATAGATAAGTAAGCTTTCGCATGAATTTCTTAATAATGCGAACATAACCACAAAATGTATATTGAGAAGTCAACACGGAGATGGAAACCTGCAGCATGACTGCGGCTGCAAAAGTAGCGCCTTGTGTGTGAACAGACTCGCAACCTCCAGTTGCAACTTTTGCTGCACTCGGGTTGCGCAGCACGAAAATTAGCGTGCAGCGCACTACTTTTGGCTTACGTGTGAACACGACACGCAACTTTTGCAGCTGCAGTACAAAAGTTGCGCAGCAAAAGTAGCAACGTGTGACCGTATCTTTATTCTCCTCAACACCTTCATTTCTGTTGTCTCGAAATTGTTCTGTTCTTTTAGTGTCAGGTCGTGATTCACAAGCATATGTTAAAATTGGCCTTATAACTGACTTATATACACTACATTTTACCTCTTGACGTAGTTATTTATTATTCCATATATTATTATTTAGTGCCCCTGATATTCTTAAGGCTTTATTTGTTTGTTCTTTCACTTCCTTGTATAAATCTCCACATGAGGTGATACATATGCCCAGGTAAGTAAATGAATTGACTTGTTCAATTATTTTATTTTCTATTTCCAATTTACATCTTACTGGAAGTTTGCTAACTGTGAGACATTTTGTTTTCTTTACAGAGATGTTCATATTATATAATTTTGCTGCCTTAAAGAAGGCAAATAAGAGTCTTTGAAGGTCATCTTCATTTTCAGGAATCAGAACTGTGTCATCAGCGTAACACACAACTGAAATGTTTGATTTGGCCGTTTTATATCCACTTTTATCCTTCACTTCCTGTATAATTTCATCCATTATGAGTCACTTAATGAGTCATCCTGCCTCATTCCATTTCCTGCATTTATACTACCAGCTGTTGTTTTATTCACTTTGATATGAATTTCATTATCTGTATATATATATATATATATATATATATATATATATAGTTATTATTAATTTTATTGGAGATTCGGGGACATTCCTCTTATATAAAATATGCACTACATCTAGTAGTCCAACCTTATCAAAGGCTTTTGCAAAGTCAATAAAACACATAAAAGCAGTCTTATTAAATTCTAAAGCCTTTTCTGTAATTTGTTTAACAATAAATATTGCATCTCTGCAAGATTTACCTCTGCAGAATCCCTGTTGTTTGTCCGATAATTCTATAATTTCGTGCATTTTTCGTGTTATGATTTTTGTTGTGAGTTTTAATGCTGAATTCAATAGGGATATCCCCCTGTAGTTATCGGGATCTCTCTTGTCTCCCTTTTTATATACAGGTATAAGTACACTAATCTTCCATCTATCT
Source organism: Periplaneta americana (assembly GCF_040183065.1). NCBI lineage: Eukaryota > Metazoa > Arthropoda > Insecta > Blattodea > Blattidae > Periplaneta > Periplaneta americana. The sequence goes on along the minus strand of NC_091130.1, from coordinate 142,136,681 downwards.
GGAATCTCCATGTTTATAATTATCCTCTTCAAAAGCTTAGTAAATTCTTTCAATAATTGTCCTCCATATTTAATTAGCTCATTATAAATTCCATCTGGGCCTGGTGTCTTCCTGGTTTTCAGTTTAGTTAAAAGCTGTTTCTATATCAGAGTCAGATATCTTAAGACTGGTTCACAATGAACCGAGAACGGAAACGGTAACGAGAACGAGAACGGAAACATTGTTAAAATATATGTATTTAAATGTAAGGATTCACAATTAACTATTGTGAATGCACACATTTAAATGCATTTATTTTAACATTATTTCCATTCTCATTCTCGTTGTTTTCATTCCCGGTTTATTGTGAATCAGCCTTTAGTTGGTGTCTCATTAATAACTGATTGAGGTTCCAGTCTGTGGGTGGCTTCATCATTCAGTTTGTACAGATTAGTAAAATGTTAAATCCATGTATCTGATGTAACTATTGGTAACTTCACCAATTCTTTCAATTCTGTTCTACTATTCCTAATCATCCTCCATATTTGCTTCTGTTGACCATAGAAATCTCTCTCCAAAAATTTGGTTTTTGATTCCCAATATTCTTCTTTTATTTGTTTTACATCGTTATTTACTTTTTTCTTATGATTTTGTACTCTGCATATTTTTGTTGTCTTTCAATTGGATCTCGTGTTCTTACATATTCCAAATAACTTCCTCTTTTCTCCCTTATGGTATTCAAGGTCGATATTTATTTATTTATTTATTTATTTATTTATTTATTCTGGTGTAGTTAAGGCCATCAGGCCTTCTCTTCCACAACACCAGGAATACAAATACAATAATATAAATAAACAGAAATAAATACACTATAATATACAAAGTAAAGCTGCTCAAGAAATAAAGAGAGAGAAAAAAAACACTATAAACAAAGTAAAGCCACACAAAAATATACAGGTTGCAGTCACACAAACTTTAAATGAGTGATTAAGTATCATAATTAATTCCATCCTAACTAATTAACTAACATAAACAAGAAACTTGCAATTTTAATCTAGGTTAAAAAGAAAAAAAAAACACAAATCAATACTTCTAGCAATACCTAAAAAACATTAACTAAGACAAAATTTTCCAATTTAATTTTGAATTGTGATAAAGTCCGGCAGTCCCTGACATCATTAGGTAACGAATTCCAGAGGCGAGGTATTTCTACAGTATAGGAAGATGAGTATAAAGACGTTCTATGATGAGGGATAGAAAGAAGTGCTTGATGTCGGTTTCGAAGAGTTGTAAGAAATTGAAAGCGCGATAACAGATATTTCGGAGTAGAAGTATGCATGATTCTAAACAGAAGAGACAGTGAATGTATTGTTCTTCGTTCCTTCAGACGCACCCATGAAAGTAACTGGAGGGAAGGTGTTATATGGTCAAATTTACGAGTATTGCAGATGAATCGTATGCACACATTATGAACACGTTGTAGTCTCTCAGCTAAGCGTGAACTTACATTAGTTAGCAAGGAATCGCAATAATCAAAATGGGGCATTACAAGCGTCTGAATAAGATTCTTTTTTAGACTAAGTGGTAGAAATTCTTTCATATGAAACAAGGAGTGAAGTTGAGAAAATATTTTTTTGCAAATGTGTGTTACTTGAGTATTCCAATTTAGATCGCTATCCATAAAAATGCCAAGATTTTTAACGGTTTCACTGTATTTAACAATAATCCCATTCAATATTATATGTGGTATAGTACTGCTATCAAGAGTGCTTCGTAGACGATTATGCCCCATTACGATTGCTTGCGATTTCTCTGGATTTAACCTTAATCCAAATTTGTGTGCCCACAGTGAAATCGAATTCAAGTCTTCGTTTATTTTGTTTACTGCGTCACTAGTCTCGTCAGGGTGGAAATGCAAATAAATTTGCAAGTCGTCAGCATACATATGGTATTTGCAGTGTTTTATCATATTAGTCACGTCATTAATATAGATCATGAAGAGTAAAGGTCCGAGAACTGATCCTTGTTGAATTCCAGATTTCACGACACACCATTTTGAAGAATAATCGCATGCAATGACACATTGTTGACGGTCGCGAAGGTAGGATTCAAACCAAGTAACAGAACTTTCAGAAAGATTCAGAAGTCTTAATTTACATAATAGAAGGTCCGTGTCAACTGTATCAAATGCCTTACTGAAGTCAAGTAATGTCAGTAATGTTAATTTACGTTCATCCGTGGCTTCACGTATATCCTCATTCACTTTTAGTAGTGCTGTAGTCGTACTATGTCCATTTCTGAACCCGGATTGGTATTCGTCCAGTAAGGCATGTTCGGTTAGATAGTTCATTAGTTGTTTGTGAACAATACGTTCCAGAGCTTTTGATAGGGCAGGTAGGATACTAATTGGACGGAAATCATTTGCACATAATGGGGTTTTGATTTTAGGGATCGGACGGATAAAGGCTTTCTTCCAGAGGTTCGGGTAGGTAGAAGTTATGAGTGAGGCGTTGAATATATGTGTTAATGTCGGCAGTATTATGTCCAATATTTTCTTCAATAATATTATACTAATATTATCCACACCTTCAGCTTTAGAAGTAATACGTTTTATTGTCGCTCTTACTTCAGTTTCTGTGACATAAGTGAAGTAAAATATTTCTCTATCCGGAATTGGAGTCATTTGTAATTCGTTAACTGTCTGCTGTTTGTCGACCGTATCCAAGGTTATTGACTGTACAGTTGCAAAATGGTCATTTAGTTCGTCAAGAGAAACTGGCACACTGTCTACCTGAGTCCTGGGATTTCCTAAACCAATTGTCCGTAGGTTTCTCCACAGATTGGAAGGGTCAGCTCCCCCCTTCAAGATGTTATGAAAATGTCTCAGTTTTGCGTTTCTAATGGCTTGAGTAGTTCTGTTACGTAAGAGTTTATAATAATTATAAGAGATTTCTGTCTTGTCATGTTTAAACGTTTTGTATGCAGCGTTTCTGTCCATAATCATACTACGTATGTCAGCAGTCATCCATGGTGCTGGTGTCCTTTTTACGCGTTTAGATTTGATAGGAGCATGCTTGTCATATAAATTTATAATGTATTCATTTAGTTTAACAAGTTTCTCGTCAACAGTATGTAAGGTCCATATTGAGTCCCAGGGAATCTTCATTGCGTCTTCAAGTAGTTGGGTTTCATCAACACGTTTCAAGTCACGGTACCTTATGAGTTTAGGCGTGGGCTTGGGACACTTCAAGGAATATACTAGATAAATAATATCATGGTACGAAATTCCCGAAGCAGCACATTGTCCATGTTTTTGTACTTTGTCTGCATTCTTCGTAATAATTAAGTCTAATAGGGATTCGGAAGATTGGGTATGGTGGGTGGGTTCAAGGGGAAGGACTGCTAGATCAAGAGCCTGGAACATGGTCAATAGATGTCTAGTGTAGTTCGAATCAGAGGCTAACAAATTTGTGTTAAGATCACCCATTATTAAGACGTGTTCATAATCTGTGATGAATTCCAACAACGATCTCTCGATCTCTGCAATATCGTTAATCTTCGGGGGTTGGTAAATTACACAAATAAGACATTTCTGAAAGCTTGTCGAGACTTCTACAAATAGCATTTCAGGTTTTCCGGCATACTCGCCAGGAGATGTGTATATTATTCTGGGATTGAGATCTGATCTAACATATGCAGCAACGCCGCCCCCTTGTTTATTTAAACGATCATTTCTCAATAGCGTATAACCATCTAGGTGTAGTGTCGCTGAGGATAATGTAGGCTTTAGCCAAGATTCAGAGATGAGAAGAGCATGCAAATTCTGATTCGAGAATATGGATTGAATTTCGTCAAAGTGTGCAACCAAACTCTGAGCGTTAATATGGGCTACGTGAAGGAATGAAGATTTCTTGGAAAATGCTGTTGTTAAAATGTTGAATGCTTCAGGGTGAGAGAGAGGGTTCTGGTTAGCAGGTATAGGGGAATGGAGTGAGTGAAGGTCATTGTATAATGTTCTGTCAGAGACAACCGGATTATTACTGTCAAGAATCAGGGTATCCAACTTAAAGGAAAGAAAAAAAAATGTTATATAAAAATATGAAGTTGCTACAAATAAAGATTTCCTATTAATTAATAACTTAGCTACAATTAAGTTCAAATAAATAAAGATGAATAAACACTACTGGCACTAACAAGTATGAATAAGTGGTTTAGACTTTAGTAATTTAGAATATGATATAACTTAGAAGAGAATAAAATTTAGTAAAGGCAGACAAAAGAAAGGAGACAGGAAATGCGTCAACTGATCAGTTAATATATGTTCCTTGTCGTCATCTAACAGATCCTTAATTTGCGGAGGCACAGGATGTAAATTTTAGGTTCCTGTCATTGTTGTTTGTGATAAACTACATCCTGACATACAAATACTTTAACATCCCACTTTAGACTTTCCTTTTGAACAGGATAGTTCTATTTTAAAACGTACCACTCCTTTTTCTCTTCCATTAGGTTAAGGTATGCATCGACTTTTGAAGTAAAAATTTACAATTTCCCCTCAATTTAATTCAAAATTCACTTACTACTTTCTTACAGTTAAATGAAAGGAATGCAAAAGGAAACAGAAAAAAAATTAAATTTTGGGGGTACAGGGCAAAAATTTTGTGAAAAAAAATCGTATATTCTTTCGGCAAGCATTTTTTCGCTTCTAATTGACCTAGATCAGTGGTCGTCAGCACTCGCTGAAATGGGTTATAGGTAAGCAGTGCAGCGATCTGATGACCGCTGACCTAGATCATTAATTTTTTCACCAAAGTGATCCCTAAACAGTGAAGAATGTTGTAGCCTAGAATGGACTTAATAGCGTTTCTCACTTATTTTTTATGTAATTTTTTCTAACGTGTAAACAATGTTTTTTATTTTATTTTTATTTATTGAGAAACAGTAGAGAGACAGTACGATTAGGGAAAACACAGGAATTTTACTGGAAGCTAGTAAAGAGATAGGTTTGGAAGTAAATCCCGAAAAGACAAAGTATATGATTATGTTTCGTGACGAGAATATTGTACGAAATGAAAATATAAAAATTGGTAATTTATCTTTTGAAGAGGTAGAGAAGTTCAAATATCTTAGAGCAACAGTATGAGTTATGAAGGAAATGCTTCATCACTGCACATTTTGAGTTTTGAAAAAAAAAAGTATATATACATATATATATATATATATATATGTATAATTTTTTAAAATCGTAAAAATATTTTTTTTCATATAGCAGAAGGACAGTGTTCTACACATACCAATTTTCATTATTGTACAAGATACAGTAATGGAGGAAAAACATGTTGAATATTTCCACAAATTTTACTGCTGTAAGCTGTACCTAACCCCTTAAGCAGCAGCAACTCTTACTTTAGTGTATTTGTGTGGTGTGTGTAAATGTAGTGATATATTAGGTCTGGTCACGCATTCTTAATCCACCTTGTAACTAATTATATCATCATTGTCATAGTTTTCTTCATCCAGGTTATGGCAACTCCCAGAGGAAATTGTATTTCGGATTTTTCGTTATGTGCTGTATTGAATCAATTTCAAACCTTTTTGACACCCAAGTCTTATTTTGATATCTATTTTATTACCTGTGTACGTATTTCTTTAATTTTAGTATATATTTATTTTAAGGTATTGTGTATTTTTATCATAGATTTTGGGCAATCAAATACTTGCTGGTGATTGGTGGAATTGTTGGTGCATTCTTCATCCCAGAAGGCTCATTTGGTACAACTTGGATGTATTTCGGCATGATTGGAGGCTTCTTGTTTATAATCATCCAGTTGATTCTGATAATTGACTTTGCTCACTCTTGGGCCGAGAGATGGGTTGGCAACTATGAAGAAACTGAATCCAAGGCTTGGTAAGTCTAATTACCGATATGTATTTTAATCGAAAATGTAGGGGAGACTGTTGTACCTTTAGCATAGTGTACCTTTGAACATTTTTTGTTTTTTAATTTTTGCTGCTACCTAGAGGACTCGAACTGAAGTAGATTGTAGAGAAAGCCCCTAAGTAGCTCTGGTCGTAGTTTGTTTGATTTACTGCAAAGTGTGAGTTCTGTGGACAAAAGAAGTTTTTTTGGTACCAAAAGTAAACATTTCGTCCATTGATATGTTTTCTAACACAAAACCAGATTGTATTTGTTACTATCTTTCAAGTACAGTGTGTTCACTATCATCTGGTGAGTAATAACATATTTTAATTTCCATGATTTATTCGAATCTATAGTTTTGGGAGTCATATTTGTTTATGTACTCTCTTGTACCTTGGAACACAAAACATCTTGTACCGTGGAACATGTTCTAAGGTACACGATACTATCGGTTTTTGTTTTTCTTTTATTTTAAGATCATGTTACGAAGTAAATCTGGAGTTACATGCCTCCAATTGATACGGATGTCTTGAAGAAAACTGTTCAAGCAGTTATTGCTCCTTCAGGAAATAAAATCTCAATCAGAGAAGCCTGCTCTGGTTTATAATGGCAAATACATTTTAAATATAATTGTCAGTTTTTACAGCTTATATTCCCACCTACATTTCATGTGTTCCAACTTAAAAGAGGGTATGTTTCAAGGTACATGAACCTGTTGTACCTTTGAACACATTACATTATCCCTTCATTTTATTTTTTCCATCCTTAATCGATGTGTAGAACAGGAAAATACATACAGGAAGTTGTAAAGGAATCTTCAATAATTATTTCAAGAATTTTTTCATTAAAAAATTTAATTTCCCAAAATTAAAAAAAAAAAAATAAAATGTTGTTGTTGTTTTCTAATGCCAGGCATTTGACAATAAAGTCATTTGACCTCTTGCACTCCAATATTTTTCAAAGATATTATCATGGCTGCAAAAAGGTATCTGTCGGATACAGGGGGGAGAGCCATTAATCCTTCCCATTGAAGGCTTTAAGGAACCAACCTGGACAAATACCCAATGTCCCATCCCTACCTTCCCGTGGTGCAGCTGTTAGTAAGCATAATTTTACAAGCTGAACTAAAGGGAGGGGCTACTCATCCATTAGCACTGGTCAGCTTGATGAGTTAATGACTGAATTTGGTATAATTTTCCTCTATCCAATACCTAATTCTCTCTTTACCCTTTCTTATCCAGCCCTCTGACTGAACTCTTACTTTCTTCGACCCCAACGGCATTAGAGCATTCGAGGCCTAGGGGTTCATTTCACTTTCCTTCCTCCTCTTTCTACTTTTCTGTTCCTAGTGCTGACCTGCTATGGCACTAAAATCGTCCTCCAGTGGCTTAAGGAGGGAAAGCTGATGATCAACAAGATCTCCCAGCTAGGTCCAGTGGACCCGTCGACCAACAGCAGGTGTGGTCCTCCAGACATTCTGGGGGTTGTGTGTGAATGAAGTAGCCACCAAAACGTTAAAATATGGTGTTCACTTAAATCGGCTACAACTTGCCATTTAACTCCAATATGAAAAAAATAAAATGTGGAAAGTGTTTAAAGGTACAACAGTCTCCCCTACTTTTAGATTTGTTTGTAAATATCTTGAAACTGTATCTTACATCTTCATCATCTGTTTTTGTGAATCAGTTATAATTCTGAATGTTTTAATGATAATTTACATTAATGGTTATGTCTGTGGTTTACAGGTATGCTGCGTTGCTGATTTTCACATTACTGAACTATGCATTGGCGATCACTGGAATAGTGCTACTGTTCGTCTACTTCACTTTGGTAATTATGTTTAAAATTATTGTTTTCTTTAGAATAACTTAATACAATGTCTTATGGTACATGTACAAGGTGCGGCAGAGGAATCGGACGATTTTCAAATGGAAATAACTCAGTATTTATGTCTATTAGAACAAATCTATTACTGCCAAAAAAACTGGCTATGTATGCCATTTTGTTGACATACATTTAGATTGTCTTGAAAACTACGTCCTTCAGATGGTGTCCGTCTCTCTCTATGCGCTCTTCAAGTCTTTCCCTGAAGTTGCGTGTCGCTCTTTCCAACATTTCGCCATCAATGTTGGCGATTTCCTGGGCAATGACAATCTTCAGGTCATCAGTTGTTCGGGGTCTGTTTATTTACACTTTGGACTTCAGGTGACCCCACAGAAAGTAATCACAGACGATAAGGTCAGGCGAGCGGAGAGGTCAGGGAATGTCGCCACGCCGAGAAATGATGTGGCCTGGAAACATGCAGCGCAGAACTGTGATTGAATTCTCTGCCATATGAGCCATGCGGAGAACTGTCATTGAATTTTCTGCCGTATGAGCCCTGGCACCATCTGATTTCTGATTACAAATCTAGCAGGTTTTTGTTCTGAAGTTGGCTCCCTGAAGTTACTAGATGAATGTAGTGGAGGAGAATTTCAATTTACATAAATACTCATTTTACTTTCAAATCCATTTTTGTGTGTTTATTTTTCTTGATCCAACAGCAACTTTTTTATGCCAAATATGTTGTTGTTGTTTTCTAATGCCAGGTGTTTGACAATAAAGTCATTTGACCTCTTGCACTCCAATATTTTTCAAAGATATTATCATGGTCAGCCACTGAAGCACAGATTTTGAGGTGTTCCGAATCCATTTCTTGGTTTGAGTTGCACAATGGGCAGTTAGGGGACTGATATATTCCAATTCTATGCAGGTGTTTGGCCAAACAATCATGGCCTGTTGCCAATCTAAATGCATCTACATACGATTTTCGTGGTAAATCGGGAATTAACTGTGGATTATGATGCAGAGAGTTCCATTTTTTCCCTTGAAATTGTGTTATCAAATTTTGTTTGTTGAAGTCTAAGTATGTAGATTTAATAAATCTTTTCACAGAGTAATACATAGATTTAGTAACAGGTCTGTAAGTAGCAGTGCTGCCTTTCTTTGCTAAGGCATCCGCATTCTCGTTTCCCAGGATTCTACAATGGGATGGTATCCATTGGAATACAATTCTTTTATTGAGTGATATTAATTGAGAGAGCATTTTATGCCAAATATTAATCTGTGTTGATTAAATTTTTACTGCAAGTATTTATGAGGTAGCTGCATATTTATTTTATGAGAAATGCTACTAGTTTATTATATATATTTTTTTTCACTAATTATAGGAAAAATAACTTTTTTAAAATTTCAGACAATTTTTTCAAAGTGAATAAAAGTGATATTTTATAAAATGAATACATAGAAATGTTTCTCTATGTTTTGTGACTAACCAAAAAAACAAGCTTAAAAATTGAGATCTTCTAATAAAAACATGGGTTTGAAAATATTTCTAAAAAGAATAGAAAAAAGATATCAAAAGTCAAAAACATTTGGGAGTTCAAGATTTGGATTTTGTTAGTCCTTTACATAGTAAACATGCTCTCAAAATTTGGTAGAAAAAAAAAATCAAAAGCCAAAAACATTTGGGAGTTCAAGATTTGGATTTTGTAGTCCTTTACATAGTAAACATGGAACTCTCTGCATCAAAATGCACAGTTAATTCCCGATTTACCACGAAAATCGTCTGTAGCTGCATTTAGATTGGCAACAGGCCATGATTGTTTGGCCAAACACCTGCATAGAATTGGAATATATCAGTCCCCTAACTGCCCATTGTGCAACTCAAACCAAAAAATGGATTCGGAACACCTCAAAATCTGTGCTTCAGTGGCTAGTCATGATAATATCTTTGAAAAATATTGGAGTGCAAGAGGTCAAATGACTTTATTGTCAAACGCCAGGCATTAGAAAACAACAACAACAACATAGTAAACATGATCTCAAAATTTGGATGAAAGAAAACGGTTAGGAAAAAAATTGTCATTTTTAGTGGAGTGTTCCCTTAATTGTGATCATGCCTTAAGTAGAAATCAATCTTGTTTATAAATAACTTTAGATGATTTATTATTGCAGAATGGTGTATCTATAAATGTGTATGCAGCTTAATTCAAGCTGTTATTGCTAAAAAACGTTCTTTTGTTTTTTGCAGCCAGACGACTGTGCACTAAATAAATTTTTCATCTCATTCAACCTGATCTTGTGTGTTATTGTGAGCGTGACATCCATCCTGCCGAATGTCCAGGAAAGGCAACCACGTTCAGGCCTGTTGCAGTCATCTGTTGTGACTCTTTACATTATGTATCTGACTTGGTCAGCTGTTGCCAACCAGCCCGGTAAGTAAAATTTATATGAATGAATCAGTTAATCAATAAGAGTAAAGAGAGGGTCAACTAAAAGATAGGGGAGCTTTAGAAACTGTATGAACTCAAACTAGTAGACCACTTATTCTACATCATGTGTCTCTGTCCCTTCAACATAGAAAATTTGGAAGAGAAATCTGTGAAAGATGAATGTAACCTACAGATCGGTCTATGTCATTCTCTATGGCACTCGACGGCAAGTGGGCCTGGTGTCAGCACTTGTCATTTCCGATGAAAAGGGTCTGTTACAGTTGCTAGAGTCAGCTATTAAAATTACAGTATTCGTATTGTTTACTAACTTTGACTACAGAAAGTGTTGATCAATAAGTTCCAGGACTGCCTGATAGTAAGCAACACACAGGACATAGGAAACAGAGAAGTTATCAAGAACCAGGGTAACACCTGGAATCTATAGTAAATGCATCACTTGAAAGGTAGAGAAGAAGACGTATATGGAGAGATTCCAGAAAAAATCGCAATAGGTCTTTGGCATGTTTGCATGAAATTATGTGTAGGATCTCAGTTCTTAAAGATAATACTGAACAACAAGAATTTTGCTTCGACTTAAAACAATGTGTCCCTTATGGTTTGACGTGTGCTGAATCCGAAAATTCATCTCTTTCCTTCGTATCACGTAAGGTTTTTAAGATATACTATGATTTCACTTTTCGATAAGCGCTCTCCCAGGAAACATCTGGCGCGAGTTGGGGGTATAAAACAAAACAAAATCTAATGCATTTTATGAGTTTATGACTTATTTCCGGTTTCTTATGGTTGTTGGCATGTTCTTTTGTACTTCTAATAAATAAACAGATATTGGTCCCTTATATTAAGTAAAGTTCATAACAGTTCAAAGTGAGATATATGCAATGAACAAACAAGGGTGTGGTTTTCAGTATTTAAAGAAAACGTTTACCAGTATGAGTGAAGAAAAATTAAAAGAGGGTACTTTTATCGGTCCACAAATTCACAAAGTTATGGCTGACCTTTTGTTCGAAGAAAAAATTTCCATTACAGAAACAGTGGCATGGCGTGCTTTCAAAGACGTTTGCTCAAATTTCCTTGGAAATTCTAGTGCAGACAACTACATAGAAATTGTTGTGGAAACCATGTTAAGTGCATATGACAAAATGGAGTGTAATAAGTCTCTCAAAATACACTTTTTACATTCTCATTTGAATTTCTTTCCTCCTTACTTTGGAGCGGAAAGCGACAAGCATGGGGAAAGATTTCATCAACAAATATCTGAAATGGAAAGGCGATATAAAGGAAGATCATCATCCAGCATGCTTGCAGACTATTGTTGGTTCCTTGTGAAATACAGTCCTGGGTCTAGTTATAAACAGAAGTCATCCAGAAAATTATTTTAAATCTAAGTTCAAATTCTGAGATTTTTCTCATTATACGCATGAAATATTTTCATTGTTGTTGTGTTTGAAACTATGTAACGTCATTTTTGTATCCAGTACACATTTTAAAAATATTATGAGGCATTTTGAATTGTAATTTTATCAGTAGCAGTGAAAAATTAAAAACAAAGTTTTGTCATAAAAATTCATTTCAATTTCCCTGGAAAATGATATGTGATGGGGCAATTTGAATTTTAAATTCAGATTTAGTGCACACATATTAGTAATATTCACCTATTTTTATTTTGGAGCAGGCAAAAAGTAATGATTTGTTGTTCAGTGTAATCTGACGCTGTTTGATAAACTGACTCAACAGGCATGGAAGCAATGATCTTCAGTGACACGCGCATGTATGTTTAACGGTACAATAAACACAAGTGCAGTTCGGAAATATATTGATTGCACCTTGTACTGTGTGTGAATTTTATTTGGTGATTTGGGTTCATCAATTTAAGATAATTTTGATTTGGGATGTCTAAACCAACAGGGAATTTTTTATTGATCAAGTATTTACTCTTCCCATTTTCTTACTCTGTTCTTTATTTTTCATTTGTTGTGTTCGAATTATTGTTACAGATGAAAAATGTAATCCTGGATTCCTGAGTGTTATTGGATTGAAGTCTGAAGGAAAAGCAACTTTCGATACAGAGAGTATTGTAGGACTTGCCATTTGGATGTGCTGTGTTTTGTATTCGTCACTGCGGACTGCATCCAGTTCATCAAAGATCACCATGTCCGAACATGTTCTCGTCAAGGACAACGGAGCTGGTATGTAATATTTTCATTATTTTCATATTTGCAATAGTGAGTAGTATCTGTTTTTCATGGAGAGGAATGGAGAAAGATATACTTTTAATTCTTTAATATTTCCTGCCAGACAATATACCGGCTGTATCAGAAATGGTGTTAATACAGACCGAAAGTGGGTTACTTAATATATAGGGTGAGTTAAAAGTCGCTTTCCCCAAACACTTCCTTACATTACTACATTCAATTTACTTTTGACTACACATTCCGTTACAGATTTCGTTCAAAATGGAGGCCCTGTTTCTCGATACACAATTCACAACATTTACACACTGATATACAGATGGCAGAATATAACTCACGATTTTCATTGATTTTCACGGAATGACTGTTCGATTATCTGTTGCAACTAATACAGATCCTGCGGTTTCTGAGCAAAAACATAATTTTTCAGGATACCCCACAGCGGAAAATCGCATGGTATTAGGTCCCATGATCTGCATGGTGAAGCGGAACTCACTATATCAGTGTTTTCACTGGAATCTTTACTTAGTATAGTCCCGACGCTGTTATTTCCGGCGTGACTCCGCCTCTTTGCTTACATCTTAGAAAGTGAAGGCTCTATAAAGTCAAGGTAGGTGGTATCGTTCGCCATTTTTGTTCTTACGTTGCCAAGCTACCATACGAGGAATCTATTTGCCACACCGTTAAACATCATGTCATAGCTCCTATGGTAATAAATCAAATGTAATGTAATTCAGCAAATAATTGAGCGGCAAATAACGTCTTCGTGTGCTTTCTGTGAACGCCAACGAAAGAGCTAAAATGGCGCGCGATTATAGGGGCCTATTATGTATTTATCGAGCCTTAAGGAATGAATCAACGAATCACAAGACGCACACGTTTAAATGTACCCGACCAGCAACGTGATTGGCTGCTGGAAATTAGAGCGACGGGACTATAGTTAATAAGTTCAGATATGATACCCAAAAAATATTGTGTCTCCCTTTATTTTCTTTCCTCCTAAATCATTTAACAACAACATTCAAACAAAGTAACAAGAATTTCTTGGATATTTGAACAATTAGTAATCAATTAAAAATAGAGTCTTTAAGATTTCCTTTATCTCATACAACAAGAGCTTTAGCACACTATTCATTAAAACTCTCTCAATTCAACATGACCCATAACAACAGTTACAACCTTCAGACTTCCGGTGTAACTCTATTACATACCAACATCTACCCAAGCACGATCCATCTGTCCACATTAGTTGGATTTCTCCTCTTAAACCACCTGTATCAGGTCCCAGTGTCCAACTGCCCTCTGTTCTGATCATACTCTCCCTATCACCGCTCCGCCTCAACGATCCACGTGGGGGCGGAAACCGATCGATGCATGCGCCGAAAAATAATCAAACTGCTACACTGAAAGTCAGCTTTGTAAACACACATATTCAGAAATTATACCAAAATTCACATTCTGTTGGATTACAAAATAACCGTCCAAACATATCGTTACAGTAGCCATTCTGTTGTGCCACGATGGCCAATCCATTCATGAAATTGCTGGTTCAAGAAGTCTCTCACCCCTACACCAAAATGAGGTGGTGCTCCATCCTGTTGTCATATCAACTGCATATCAATAAAACGAGAGCTGTTTTCAAGACATGACATCGGAAAAACAGTTGACGCATTAATGTTGTTGCCAACTCACCACTTATTACACCAGCTGTTCGTTTATTCAAGTTATGACATCTGTATATGTGTACTAGTATGAAACCTAAGAAACGAATATTGGGGAAAGCGACTTTTGACCACCTTGTAGTTAAGCCAGAAATGCATCATATGAGCACTAGAGGTCAGCAAAGTTTTGTTTAGTGCTATTGTTCCTATGACGCTATGATATTCATAAATGTACTTCTGTTATGGAGAAGGACTTCGTTTTTAATCGCTGCATGCTTAATGTGAGTGGTAAAGGTGGCCGTCATTGTCAATACAAACTATCACACTTCCAAAGAAATACTTATTGTGAGCCCTTATTTTTTGCCTTCCGATCTCAATGGATGGCAGATCTGATCATATCTTCGAGAAGTTTTGCCAGAGCTCTTGCAAGTTGTATGACTTGAGGCTTTCCAGGCGTTTGATGTAGAATAACTCTTCTCGGGTTCTCAGCCAGGTGAGTTGGAGATTTGCTTCCAAGCTTTCGACGATTAACTCTGCCATCTTCTTCAGGGAAGATTTCCTGAAGAAGATGGCAGAGCTCATCGTCAGAAGCTTGGAAGCAAATCTCCAACTCACCTGGCTGAGAACCCGAGAAGAGTTATTCTCTTGGAAGATGTTCCATTGGCAATACGTCACCAGATATGATACCAGCACGATGGAGCTCGATATTGATATTCACGATCAAGCAAATAACACCTTTGGCAACAACTGGATTTGATGTGGTGGCTCAGTATTGTGACCTCCTCGATCTCCAGATCTCACATTGCTTCTTCCTCTGAGTTTACATGAAGAGTCTGATTTATGAAACTTCAGTGCAGTCAGAAGAAAATCTTATAGGAAGAGTAGTTGCAGCAACTGCACACATCAGAAAACATCCAGATATCTTTCAAGGACTTCAGCAGATCATCATCTGGAGGTACAAGTTATGCATTGAAGTCAATGGCTGCCATTCCAAACATCTTTTGTAATGTTAATACATTACATGAACCAGCCCATCTGCGTAACAGAAGTACATTTGTGAATGTAGTGTCATTTGATTAGTACACAATGAATGACAATATGAGACAGGAATAACACCTGAGTGCTCATTTTTATAGTGTGCATATTGATTTATTTATTATTTTGTTGATGTCCTTGTTTTCCTGCTTAAGGTTATCATTACCCCGAACTGTACTATTATAACATTGGGTAAACATTATTAATTTCTTAATCTTGGCCTTTATTGGGTGCCTTTGGATGGTTTGAAAATTTTGCGGGCTCAGGTAATACATTTAAAAACATTTACTGACTCAGATCAGGTTTGGGTTCAGAGGTAAACAGGCTGGGATGGGCTTTAAAATTTTGACCTGTGTAGGTCTCTAATTACTAGGATTCTAACATTTCGCTGCAAAATATAATATTGTACTAAAATTATGTAGGCCTGCATCCTTCATATCCTTGTAGGTTCCTGCATTACCAGAGATAGTGTTGAAATGGATTATAATTGACATTATTGTTTTTTGAAGAAAGATTGTATGAAACACTTGATCTATTACACATTACATTTAAAGTACGAGGGTCGTTCCGAAAGTAAAGCCTCCTATTTTTTTATGTTGACCTGTAACATCTGAGCCAATGTTAGTGGTGTTGTAGTAAAGGTTGGACCTTCATGCTAATGTCCTGTTAGTTTGGTTGTCGTATGACAGTGGCAGCAGAACAATCTACCAAAGTAGCATCTGACATAGAGGTGAGTAAGAAACAGAGATGTGTTACTGAATTCCTCACTGCCAAACAAATTGCACCCATTGACATTCATCGGCATTTGCTGAAGGCGTACGGAGACCATACAGTGGATGCGAGCACAGTGAGGCCGTGGGTAGTGTGTCTCAACAGTGGTGAAAATGACAGTCTTTGGGATAGGTGGGGTGTGATTATTTTGGATGCTATGGAGAAACTGTTAATTCTGGCTAAGCCGAAAGCCTGAATTTCCAAAAACAGACCAGAGAAAAAAGCTTTCTCTTGTACCGCGATAAGGCTAGCCTCACACTAGTTTTGCGACCACTTAGCACGTTGAAAAATTTGGCTGCACTGTCCTATGACAACCATTGTATAGTCAGGACTTAGCGCCTTGAGACTTCCATCTCTTTAAGCCTATGAAAGATGGACTACATTGGCAACAACATTTTCTAGAACAAGGTGCCGGTGCAGGTGTTACGTGCTGTCTTTTCTCACTTTATAGATCTCTTGGGAATGGAACAACACGCTTTGATGGAGAAATCATTGCAATAAGTGAAAGTCTCAGGAAGCTTCTATGCCACATCAATAAATTTAAGAATGCAGTTATATTGTCAGACTCCAAAGCAGCTTTTCTATCAATAGTCTCTAAACACACACCTTCATCTCAAACAGCAGAAATAACTAAAATGCTCTCTCAATTAATGTCACTCAATAAAAGAATTGTATTCCAATGGATACCATCCCATTGTGGAATCCTGGGAAACGAGAATGCGGATGCTTTAGCAAAGAAGGGCAGCACTGCTACTTACAGACCTGTTACAAAATCTACGTATTACTCTGTGAAAAGATTTATTAAATCTACATACTTAGACTTCAACAAACAAAATTTGATAACACAATCCCAAGGGAAAAAATGGAACTCGCTGCATCATAATTCACAGTTAATTCCCGATTTACCACGAAAATCGTCTGTAGCTGCATTTAGATTGGCAACAGAATTTGAATATATCAGTCCCCTAACTGCCCATTGTGCAACTCAAACCAAGAAATGGATTCGGAACACCTCAAAATCTGTGCTTCAGTGGCTAACCATGATAATATCTTTGAAAAATATTGGAGTGCAAGAGGTCAAATGACTTTATTGTCTAACATCTGGCATTAGAAAACAATAACAAATTTGCGCCTTCAGACTTCCATCTCTTTGCGCCTATGAAAGATGGACTATGCGGGCAACAACATTTTCCAGACAAGGATGCTGTCATTGCAGCTGTAACAAAGTAGCTTGTCTCTGCTGGTTCAGATTTTTACGAGTGCGGCTTGCAGGCTCTTGTTCATCTCAAGCAAAAATGCATAACGAATGGTGGTGACTATGTGGAAAAATAACTGTATGTAGCTGAAACCTTGCTCTATTTAACTGTATTGTTATGCTCTGTGTATCTGTTGTAGTTTCCAGGAAAATAAATATGAGGCATTACTTTCTGAATGATCCTCATAGCTTTGTAAAAGAAAATAAAACAAGTAGTTTAGTGAATTATGATCAAAGACAGACTCGATTTTATTCTGACGGCTTATTGTATTTGTTTAACACTAAATGCGAGTTAAGAAAAGGGCTAAGAAAAAGGATTTTCAACTCAGTTTGCATATGAAATGTTTTTGTTGTTGTGGCTAACAAATTGAAAATGTAATAGAGATTTTTATATACATTGTATTGCTAAACAAATTAGCTTGATTCATTGATTTTTCCTGTTTAGGTGTCAGTTCAATTTAATATATGTGAGCTTGTAGCCTGCAGTTCTTTAGATACTCATGCTTCTGCCTATCTAACTTTTTTTTTGTTTTCTTCTCCAGTACGCAGCCAGGGAAATCTCTCATTGGTCGATAATGAAGGTATGACTCATCTTCAGTAATGCATCTCTCCCCATGCATTCCCATTTGCTTTCTTTGTTTTATTGATCATCTTTTGTCTCTAATGAGATGTCACATTTTGTTCTGCATTGGGTTAATTTAACATTTGTTTATCTGCCTTATTCACTTCTTGGTTATTGGAATTATAAACCTGATTTCTTTCATAGTAACAGAATAGATAATTGGCTGTGAATATGTCCTTAATTCTGCAGCATGTTTCCTAAGTATTTATGTTAACGTTTTCTATCAAAGGCTGATTTCTGTTGAAGTGTTTCCTGCAAGGGAAGAATTTATGTTTTTTTAAGTAGTGTTTCTTTTACAAACTTGTTCATATAAATTGCATAAAACTGAAACCTATAGTTCGATTTACTATTATTGGTACTTCATCATATCAACTTATGATTTGTATTTGGTAATGTACAATGATAAAATTGACTTCGCAGTTGCTTTTGTCATCATTCTTATTTATCTGTTTTGCCATTTGGCAGTATACATACGAATTTTAGTGTGTGAAGTTGGTTTTCATTGTCTCCAGATAAGGTGGACTATATCATTTCTAGACTCTGCTAGCATAGCTCTGTGAAGAGGGGACATCTGTAATGTGGAATTATTGCCTTGCATAATGAAATAATGACTGTCGGAATTTATTTGTAAATTGAAACAATTTTCCTTATCCTTAAACATATTTGTATTATTTCATTCAAGTTTGATATAATGCCTAGGAAATAGAAATTAAAACTTCGCTGGCAAAAACGTATTATGGCGAACGCCAGTAGGGGAAGTTATCCCCACCCGCGCCGCTCGGCACCTCGCTCGCCTGCTCTCTCTCTCTCTACTGTCTCTCTACTCTCTGCCCCGCTTCGATGGATCATTTGCCTACCACACTGCAATACGCATTAGACAATACGCATTAGACAACTGTCCACAACCACATTGCAATACGCATTAGACAATACACATTAGACAACTGTCCTCAACCACAATGCAATACGCATTAGACAATATGCATTAGACAACTGTCCACAACCACAATGCAATACGCATTAGACAATACACATTAGACAACTGTCCACAACCACAATGCAATACGCATTAGACAACTGTCCACAACCACAATGCTATACACATTAGACAACTGTCCACAACCACAATGCAATACGCATTAGACAATATGCATTAGACAACTGTCCACAACCACAATGCAATACGCATTAGACAATATGCATTAGACAACTGTCCACAACCACAATGCAATACACATTAGACAATATGCATTAGACAACTGTCCACAACCACAATGCAATACGCATTAGACAATACACATTAGACAACTGTCCACAACCACAATGCAATACGCATTAGACAATATGCATTAGACAACTGTCCACAACCACAATGCAATGCACATTAGACAACTGTCCACAACCACAATGCAATACGCATTAGACAATATGCATTAGACAACTGTCCACAACCACAATGCAATACGCATTAGACAATACACATTAGACAACTGTCCACAACCACAATGCAATACGCATTAGACAATATGCATTAGACAACTGTCCACAACCACAATGCAATACGCATTAGACAGTACACATTAGACAACTGTCCACAACCACAATGCAATACGCATTAGACAATATGCATTAGACAACTGTCCACAACCACAATGCAATACACATTAGACAACTGTCCACAACCACAATGCAATACGCATTAGACAATATGCATTAGACAACTGTCCACAACCACAATGCAATACGCATTAGACAATACACATTAGACAACTGTCCACAACCACAATGCAATACGCATTAGACAATATGCATTAGACAACTGTCCACAACCACAATGCAATACGCATTAGACAATACACATTAGACAACTGTCCACAACCACAATGCAATACGCATTAGACAATATGCATTAGACAACTGTCCACAACCACAATGCAATACGCATTAGACAATACACATTAGACAACTGTCCACAACCACAATGCAATACGCATTAGACAATATGCATTAGACAACTGTCCACAACATGTACTATTAACACAACACAACACAACATAATGTAACCTGGTTTTCATTAAACAACATTCACCTGTTAACTTTGCACTGTCCTCGAAGTAACACAATAGTCACCAGAGCCTCGTTTGCTGTTATCAGGACCCGCCAATTTCAGGAAGAAGTACACGTCTTCGGTACGGCTCATCACTACACGTGGTTACGTCTGTACATGAAGCTGGACACGGACACAATGAAGCCCCACCAGCGCGCGTTAACACTTATGCCACCCCCGTAGTCAACCCCTACCAAGCTACGTTCACAAGCCCGCCAGTTTCTACCGATGCCATTCTGTCATTGTCCCCCCGTGCCATTCCATCATTGTCTCCCGTTATGAATCCTTGCAACAACCCTTGGACGATACTGCAAGATGTTATAGGCCCTGCTAACACGTGGCCGAAATGGATACGAAAGTTATTTTGGACGAAAAATTTGCACTATAAGCAAAGGTTCAAACTTGCCCTTTTCGCTTTTGCGAATGGCACTTCAATTCCCCTATTTCTCGATACTCTCAGATTTACTAAAGCATTACAACCGAAACACGAGAGGCATTACATTTCCCTCTATTACATTTCTACAATACATTATGGCAGTTCCCTTAAACATAAATAGATTCATTTTCCCTTCTAACCCTAACTCGCCTCGGTAGCCGAGAGGTCTAAAGCGTGAACAAAAAGCGTGCGTTACATTGTGTTGTGTTGTGTTGTGTTAATAGTACATGTTGTGGACAGTTGTCTAATGCGTATTGCATTGTGGTTGTGGACAGTTGTCTAATGCATATTGTCTAATGCGTATTGCATTATGGTTGTGGACAGTTGTCTAATGCGTATTGCATTGTGGTTGTGGACAGTTGTCTAATGCATATTGTCTAATGTGTATTGCATTATGGTTGTGGACAGTTGTCTAATGCGTATTGCATTGTGGTTGTGGACAGTTGTCTAATGCGTATTGCATTGTGGTTGTGGACAGTTGTCTAATGCATATTGTCTAATGCATATTGCATTATGGTTGTGGACAGTTGTCTAATGCGTATTGCATTATGGTTGTGGACAGTTGTCTAATGCATATTGTCTAATGCATATTGCATTATGGTTGTGGACAGTAGTCTAATGCGTATTGCATTGTGGTTGTGGACAGTTGTCTAATGCATATTGTCTAATGCGTATTGCATTATGGTTGTGGACAGTTGTCTAATGCGTATTGCATTGTGGTTGTGGACAGTTGTCTAATGCATATTGTCTAATGCGTATTGCATTATGGTTGTGGACAGTTGTCTAATGCGCATTGCATTGTGGTTGTGGACAGTTGTCTAATGCGTATTGTCTAATGCGTTACGAACTTTCTCGGATCGAATCTCCCCCCCCTGCGAAGTCGTAAGAAAAAAAAAAGAGAGAGACATTAAGCAAAGAATGAAGAGGGAGAGAGAGGAGAGAGAGACAGGACGAAGTTCCTCTTTTGCTTCGTAGATGTCGTTACTCTTTTTGTTCCACTTTCCTACAGTAGATGTCACCCCACCCTAAACCCCTATTTCCACTCTTTCCCGCTAGGGTGTGTGGTGAACTTGTAGGGGAAAAGTGGAAAGGGGACATGGGCGGAGCTTTGCGTTCGCCGTATTAAGTTTTTCCCACTTCACTTTCTTAAGATGCATTTCATGTATCATATAACCTTTAATATTTGTTCCAGACATTCTAAAATGTTTCTATTGTCAAAATATATCCCCCTTTCCAACATCGCTCTAAAAGGAATATTTCCAAAACTATAAAAGGTTGGTCTACCTTTTAACTTGTTGTTGTTTAGTCAACTGTCTGAAGACAGGTCTGAACCTCGTAAGTGAGCCATTAAGGCATCACTCATGAGTCAACTAGGCCAGGAGATAATGGGGTAGGGTGGCCAGTTCCTTTCCCTCTTTCTCTGATGCATATCGTCAAGTGAGATGTACTGTCTGATAATAGATGTACATATCAGCCAGAACCTCAGTCAGAGGTAGTTTTTACTTCAGTCTTAGAATACTTCCTTCCAACTTGGTTTGTCAATTGGTAAGCCAGTTCAAGCAGTCTAAATTCTGAAAACGTTTTGAACAGTTTGCAACAAATCCCTTTTCTCTACATATTATACAGAATTTATTTAGTCATTGAATTGTTTCAGAGATTTTAAATACGACTATAGACTATATGATACTCGTAGATCTCTTCCTTCAAATATTATTATTAGAATTCAAAATTGTATTTCAAATGGTTTTAATTTTACAAACTTAATGTATTTTGCAAGAAAATATTTTGGACTAATAGCATGCAGGCTAAATGTTGTTCTGAAATATTATATTATTTATACTGTATGAATATCTGTTATAATTTTCTTGCATCTGCTATGGCAGTCCAGTGGCTACAGCACTGGACTCATAATCCTGTGGGCTCAGGTTTGATCCCTGGCAAACTCTTGATTTATAACTTATGTTGGGCAAGTCCATGGTCCAGTGACATGGGTTTTCTCAGATAGCTTTGGTCCCTTTGTGACATCCCAACAAATCTCCATCATCTTACCTCATCACAGGTGTAGCATAGACCAATCTCCTATGGCGCACCCTGGGCAACCACTCTGTCGGTCTACACAACTGGTTTCATATGGGTGAATGACGATTTTTGTGAAAACTAATGCACATAGAATTATTTCAATTCAGAAACAACTAAGTAAACTAAAATAACTCCAAAAGGAAATAACATTTCAATGGATACCTAATCATTGTGGTATACCTGGAAACGAGAAAGTCGAAAATATTTCAAAACAGGCAACATATTTGCAACCAAGACTTCTTCAAGTGATATCTCTATCCAGTGCTTTTGCTTCAGTAAAGTCTCATTTTACAAACCTATGGATCAACAATTGACTCACTTCTGACAAAGGAAAAATTTTACAGTCTGTACAAAAGAAACCAAATAACCTGGAAATGTACAAAAACTTGCCCAGACATTTTCAGACATTTTTAACAAGAGCCAAAACAGGTCACATTGTCACTCAATTGTACCTACACCGATTTCACAATTCTAATAATCCTACTTGTCTGTGGTGTAATAATCATGATGAAGATCTGGAACACATTCTTCTATACTGTCCATCCATAAACCACAAAAGAAGTAAATTAAAATCATCAGTACCAGTTGCAGAAGACACAGCCCTGCAGTATATATTGACTACACCCCACCTCTGGCTACTAGCAACAGGCATCTATAATGAACACTGATCAAAATACCCCTCATTTCTCGTGAAAAACAGCAACTGAATAGACTACAGTGGACTTTATGTTGTCAGCAAACAGCTGGATACATTAAGAAGATTGATTGATAAAAGTTAGATTCTTTATAAAGGAAAATGAAGTGGAAAATATATTCTCTGAAATTAATTTTTCTGTTGGAAATCTCTTTTATACATAGGCCTACATGTGAACAAAGTTTCTTTCCCTTCTCAGAAATCAGCCTGAAAGAAAGTACTGCTTTCAATCATCTTGCTAGTTGTGTAACGAATTACGCTTTGGCATTTGAATTTAGCCTTTTTTCCTTATTTTTCCCGTGAACCTTTTTTCCGTAGTTTCTCTATTCATCATTTTCCTGACAGCACATCTAGTCTGTTTTGTTGTTAGACTGATGCTGTGTTTTGCTGGGGGCTTTGTTAAATTACTACCTGTCGCTTATAACAGACTATAAGTACTTTTTTTTTTTAAATAAGTTTTGAAAGAACAATACTATTTCTTTATGATTGTTTTCTTGTCTTCCCTTGCTTATTGTGGGGACTTGCAGGTTACAAGCTGCATGTTGTGAATTAGTGCTTTTGGCTTGGCTTTCAGACAGTGAACTGTGTTATTTTCCAATCCATGATGCATAATGAATCACTCTTTCAAAACTTTTTTTTTACTATATCAACCTACATTGGTAAATTACTTCAATGATAGTTTTATGTTATGAAACCAGTACAGACTTTTATTGTGTAACATATTTTATAATAATAATGACTTTATTTAACTTGGCAAAATTAAGGCCATAATACTCAGCCAGAAAAATGGAACAGCTATACACGGTGTTTCATAATTCCTATTACAAATTTCTAGGGGTTGTAAAGTTTTATACGATGAAAGAGTAATGGAACGGAGAAAAATTCTCTCCGGCACCGGGATTTGAACCCGGGTTTTCAGTTCTACGTGCTGATGCTTTATCCACAAATCCCGGCGCCGGAGAGAATTTTTCTCCGTTCCATTACTCTTTCATCTATGATGACGCAGAATATCTGCATGGAAATATCATATGTACTTCGGTACATTAAATAATATATATGATATGCGTAAATCACTTGTGATTTAAGACGGCGCTTATTCCGTCGGATCCCGGCCAATTAGTCACTCATAACGAGTGCACCTCAGCACATGTGTGGACTTCAGTCCTTCGTTCATAGACATCTATGATGTAGTGCAGAGGGCAGCCACTAGAGGGAACCCAAGAGTTGGAACTTAAAACTGAGACAATTCTGTCCGACACCGGGGTGGTATCCGGTGTGTCTTAGTGGATAAAGCATCAGCACATAGAGCTGAAAACCCGGGTTCAAATCCCGGCACCAGAGAGAATTTTTCTCCGTTCCATTACTCTTTCATTGTATGATGACGCAGAATATCTGCATGGAAATATCATATGTACTTCGGTACATTACATAATATATGTATAAGATAAAGTTTTGATTAGGAACCCATGTCTGGAAACATATTGTTTCAATGCAAAATAAGTTTGAAGATCAATTTGATTTAAAATCTCCCGCTTCACGGTATGCAAACAAAATGGGCTGAGAGCGACTTCTGCAGTCCCCTGATATCGTGTGTCTTCTATTTACGATCTGTTCTACACAGTAGGCTTTCACATCAGTGAAGATTTGCCACTGGCACTGTCAGTAGATGTGGTTCCAACATGATGGCGCACCCACGCATTTTTCTCTTGCTGTCTGGGAACGTCTCCACCAAACATTCGGGGAAAGGTGGATAGGTCGAGGTGGCTCAACTCCTTGGCCACCACGGTCTCCAGGTTTAACGTCTCTCGACTTTTTTTCTTTGGGGCCACATGAAGAACCTTGTTTATGAGACTACTGTAGAGTCGGAGGAAGATCTCATTTTCTCTAGTGAAGTGGGAGATGTGAAATCAATTCGATCTTCAAACTTATTTAGCATCTACATGATACATTTCTGCACATGGGTTCCCAATCAAAACTTTATCTGCTTAGTCCCTTCTACAACCTCTAGAAGTTTGTAATAGGAATTATGGAACGCTCTGTATGCTAGCATGCTGATGTAGTTTTTGAGATGTCATAATATAATACTCTCTGCTGATTAATTTAAAAGTTCTTTTGTGGTTTTTCTCAGTCTTCATTAAAACTGTGAATTGGTAAAAATAACGATAAAACCATGAAACAATGGAAATTTTGTTTTTAACTCTAAAAATAAAATGTTTCGGTTTTCAAAATCTGTGCTTATTTTGGCCCTATAACGAATTTAAAGGAACCAGCACGTGCGTGAAGCTGCAGCCCTTTAAACTGACACTCAACTGTCATTCTGACAGACTTTGTTCTTCATTCTAACTAATTTTTCTTGTCATTCAGTTCATATTTCGCGCTGTTATGTAGGAGAAAAATGCGTGTGGTAGACCTGTATAGGAAGGAAAGTTATTGATAGTATATTATATCATATACATGCTGTACTTTGATACTCGTTTTCTCGATTTCCCAATTTTCAACATTTTGTAACATTCAAATTGCTCTAATGAATGTAGTTTTTCTCCAATCTCAGTGAAATTTTGTACAAAAGTCCACAAAAGCATGTGAAGTAAACTTACACATGTGTTTTCTTCTGCTGTTGAAAGTATTCAAATCACTGTGTGTTGATAATGTGATAAGTTTTAAAAAATTAACAACTAAAAAGGTAAATTTTTATGGGATCTGTGTAAAAAAAAAATATTTTGATAGAAAAGCCGAGGAACATCTTTTCAGCCTACCTAGTATTTACACCTTGACTTCGCCACTAGTAGATGGTATCTTAAGGTACAGTCACACGTCGCTACTTTTGCAGCGCAACTTTTGTACTGCAGCTGCAAAATTTGCGTGTCATGTTCACACGTAAGCCAAAAGTAGTGCGCTGCACGCTACTTTTCGTGCTGCGCAACCCGAATGCTGCAAAAGTTGGAACTGGAGGTTGCGAGTCTGTTCACACGCAAGGCGCTACTTTTGCAGCCGCAGTCATGCTGCAGGTTTCCATCTCCATGTTGACTTCTCAATATACATTTTGTGGTTATGTTCGCATTGTTAAGAAACTCATGCGAAAGCTTACTTATCTATTATTTGCTTTTCTGTCCTAACTAGTATTCAGAAATTGACATTATTTTTACTTTAAAGCTTTTAAAAACGCCTATATACTTAAATGATAACCAACAGCATATTCACGTAATCAATGTTGGCAACCCTCTTGTTTGAAACTACGCTACAGAAAATTAAAAAAAGTGAATTATATCGTCAGCAAATATGCTCAGACTGTGTTGTGCATTTAATAACTGTTACAAATAATTTATTTTCATCACATCTAACATTAAAATACATCCAAACAATAAAAGTATCATTGGCACATTTGGGTGGCAACACTGGTCGCAACCGCAACAAAGGTTTAAACAAAACCGATATCAAAAATGCTGCGGCTGCAACCCTGAGAACCCTGTTCACATGTCGCTACTTTTAAGCTGCGCGCAGCATGGAAAAGTAGCGGGCAGCAGGTTCAGCAGCCGCTACTTTTCGGGTTGCACCGTTGTTCACACGTCGCAGTACGAGAGTTGCGCAGTTTTTTTGTACTGCATCGCTGCAAAAGCAGCGACGTGTGACCGTACCTTTAGATGTTCTTTTAAAAGCATTCCTATTTGAAAGTCATGATGTTTCTTAAGATAAGCTATATTCTTATCCCTATATCATTGCAGTGAAACCTGGACGAAAGTTGCATGGCAGTTCTTATCTGTATTTTAAAGAAGGTGGAAGAAACGCGCAAGACAAATCCATCGCTCCTACATCTGCCTCTTTCGAGAGTATGTAATTTCAATTTCCTTTTTTCCCCATTCCTTCACTTTTATATTCCAGTTATTCCGTTACGTAAACATTGAGACTGGATTGTGTAATATTACTTTAATTTGTTAAAAAATAAGTCGAATATGCTATAAAAGTCAATTGGAACAAAGACATTTCTATTGATAGAGCAACTAGCTACAGCAGCGAATAGGGATTATAAAGAATGGACACTTCGCGTCGATACCTTTGATGTAGCCGGACGGATTTCAATGACCTTCAAACCAGCTAGAGCGTGAGATTCTGCTTTCTCCATAGAGTTGGCGCTGACATCACACCAGCTAGCAGTCGACACAGCGGAAATATAACACACATAATTAATACATCTAGGTACATTATGTACTCAAATAAAATAAATTGGATCCGTAAAATAATAAATCCGTCATTAACTGTAATGTCTAGACTCTAGAGTTCCTTTATAATGAGTGTTGAGACGTTGACCCCAACAACAATTAAAATATGTAATGATTTGATAGCACTGAAAATGGAAAAACAAAACACTTACGAGAAGTAAAGCCATATACCTATATTATATTATATACAAATATTAAACGAATTTGATACATAATTTTATAATGTATTATATCATTTTATAATATAATTTATTATATCTGAAATATAAAAAATTATTATTACAACTAGTTCGTCACTGAGAAATAAGGAAAAGCTGTTAACTTGAATTTATTTGAAGCAAAGCGTTACTGGATTATGCAATAAGGTAGGCGATGTTTGGATCCTGTGTCTCAACTCTATTCTCAATTATTATCTTAGCGTGTGCTCGATTACACTAACCTTTAGCACTTGAAAGTGGAACTAAACGCTGGCGCACAGAGAAACAAAACACAGGAAAATTCGCTCAGTGTCCATTCTTTATAATCCCTATTCGCTGGCTACAGATTCAATCGTGTTCCAGGCATACGATTTTTTCTTTTTTCCACAACTTCAGATTGTGTGTGGAAATAAAGTAGCTCTACTTCTGTTAGCTTAAATGTAAAAGTTCTGTACATTTTTTATATAAATTAATAATACATATACGAGTAATGTAATTATCAGATAATCTACAATAAGTTCCAGCGAATGTTCCCGGTGTTTCTCTCAGCCAACCCCAGAGGCAAGACCTTCCCCCACCCCCAATTACTGCTGCTCCTCTGCTTGTATTTGCGAACTCATGGCACTTTACTGGATTAAAACTGTGTTATACTGTATTAATAACATTAAACATAAAACTATATTATGCTGTATTAATAACATTCAGTACTCACGCTCCTCACAGTAGCTGCTGGAAGTGTTACCCTTCTTGTGTGGTACATAATTTACATCACATCATTCACAGAGCCTGTTTCATTAAACCTAGTCACTAAATTTAGTATTGCTTTTCTACATGGAACTGGACGGCCAGGAAATTTACATCTAAAGCTCCTAGCTAAGTCACTGCATGCCTTTACTGGCTGTGAAGGACAAACTACAGACTGGCACAGATAATTTCGGAGATTGAGATTCATCAATGATGCAGCTTTCACGTGGTGATCACTAGCTCTGCCTACTTTCTTTCCTCTCTCTTCGCACATACACTAAAAGAACTGATGCCTGAAGGATAACATACACACGTCAGGAGTGATAAATTAAACTAAGCATTAGGGGATTTAGCAGTCACGCAGATAAAGGAGAGACGAACTCATGAGAATAGAAAAACCTGTATCTTTAGAGCCAGTCATAAAACAGGGATGTTCAATTTTGAAAGCATAGATATAGAAAAAGAAGTCGTGTGACAGAACAAGGGAAAACTTTAGATGTAAATTCCAGTTCTGTGTAGTAGTTTCTGTCTGATGCTTTTCCAAATCACTGCGGGCTAAAGCAAGGAGATGCACTATCACTTTTATTTTTTAACTTTGCTCTAGAATATGCCATTAGGAAAGTCCAGGATAACAGAGAGGGTTTGGAATTGAACGAGTTACATCAGCTGCTTGTTTATGTGGATGACGTGAATATGTTAGAAGTAAATCCACAAACGATTAGGGAGAACACAGGAGTTTTACTTGAAGAAAATAATGAGATAGGTATGGAAGTTAACCTTGAAAAAACAAAGTATTTGATTACGTCTCGTGACCAGAACTTAGTACGATATGGAAATATAAAAATTGGAAATTTATCCTTTGGAAAGGTGGAAAAATTCAAATATTTGGAGTAACAGTAACAAATGTAAATGACACTCGAGAGGAAATTAAACGCAAAATAAATATGGGAAATGCCTTTAATCATTGTCTGCTCTCAAAAAAGCTGAAAGTTGGAATTTATGAAACATCTATGTTACCGGTTGTTCTGTATGGCTGTGAAACTTGGACTCTCACTTTGAGAGAGGAACAGAGGTTAAGGATGTTCGAGAATAAGGTACTTAGGAAAATATTTTTGTGAATGGGATGAAGTTAGAGGAAAATGGATAAAGTTACGCAACGCAGAACTACACACATTATA
The DNA here is from genome assembly GCF_040183065.1 of Periplaneta americana. NCBI lineage: Eukaryota > Metazoa > Arthropoda > Insecta > Blattodea > Blattidae > Periplaneta > Periplaneta americana. The sequence goes on along the minus strand of NC_091130.1, from coordinate 142,107,323 downwards.
TTCTTCACCTAACGTAATTAGGAATGTTAAATCCAGATGTTTGAGATAGGCAGGGCATGTAACACGTATGGGTGAATCCAGAATTGCATATAGAGTGTTAGCTGGAAAACTTTTGGAGTGGCCAAGACGTAGATGGGAGGATAATATTAAAATGGATTTGAAGGAGGTGGGATGTGATGGTAGGGACTGGATTAATCTTGCTCAGGATAGGTACCGATGGCAGGCTTATGTGAGGGCGGCAATGAACCTCTGGATTCCTTAAGAACCATTTGTAAGTAAGTTAATACAGATTCTGTGAATGATGTGAATTAATGCGTTACACAACATGGGCAATACGTCTAGCAGCTACTTTGAGGAGGATGAGTATCGAATATTATTAATACAACATAATATGTAAGTTTTAATCCAATGCAGCACCATGAGTTTGCGGATACAAGCAGGGGAGATCTGCTGCTGGTTGGTGGACAGAAACAACTGGGAATGTTTACTGGAACTTACTGTATTGCATTAGTGTTACGTATTTTGAAATTCATAGTATTACACTTCATTATCTGATGTCTTTAGCATTGCTGGTTTTGTAACCACTGACATTTCAGGAAGACCGAACAGATCAGGACAAGATAATGATGGAGGTGGAGGCATAATGTCTACAGAAAAACGTTTTATTCCAGAATCTACTTCTTCCCGACGTATGTAATACATTTCCTTTCTTCCTCCCTTCCTTCAGCATAGCGTGTGGTACGTAATTCTTATTGTACTTGTCTCTCTGTTCGCCAACTCTGACTATATTTAGAGTACCATCGCGTTTTCATTACTATACTGCATTCCGTAATGTCTGACAGTAAACATTGCCGACAGAGGAAGGAAGAAAGAAAGATAATTGCTACTCAACCAATGGCAGAGATCACATTCCAGACTTACCTTGAAGTTGAGCAGAGGTAGAAGATTTCAGACAGCTCAATTTGAAGATAAACGTGAAATGTGATCTCTACCATTGGTTGAGGAGCAATTATCTTTCTCCCTTCCTCTGCCAGCAGTGTTTACTTTGCCTGTCATACATTATGGAACACAGTATAGTTCAAAGGGAAAGGTTATATCAGAATTAGCTTCTACATATTCTCTCACTCATACTTACTTACTTACTGGCTTTTAAGGAACCCGGAGGTTCATTGCCGCCCTCACATAAGCCCGCCATTGGTCCCTATCCTGAGCAAGATTAATCCATTCTCTATCATCATATCCCACCTCCCTCAAATCCATTTTAATATTATCTTCCCATCTACGTCTCAGCCTCCCTAAAGGTCTTTTTCCCTGCGGCCTCCCAACTGACACTCTATATGCATTTCTAGATTCGCCCATACATGCTACATGCCCTGCCCATCTCAAATGTCTGGATTTAATGTTCCTAATTATGTCAGGTGAAGAATACAATGCGTGCAGTTCTGTGTTGTGTAACTTTCTCCATTCCCCTGTAACTTCATCCCGCTTAGCCCCAAATATTTTCCTAAGCACCTTATTCTCAAACACACTTAATCTATGTTCCTCTCTCAAAGTGAGAGTCCAAGTTTCACAACCATACAGAACAACCGGTAATATAACTGTTTTATAAATTCTAACTTTCAGATTTTTTGACAGCAGACTGGATGATAAAAGCTTCTCAGCCGAATAATAACAGGCATTTCCATATTTGTTACTGTTGCTCCAAGATATTTGAACTTCTCCACCTCTTCAAAAGATAAATTTCCAATTTTTATATTTCCATTTCGTACAATATTCTCGTCACGAGACATAATCATATACTTAGTCTTTTCGGGATTTTTCCAAACCTATCTCTTACTCAGTGTTAATTTCAAATTTCAAGAATAACTTTGTCAAAATTTGTAATAATGAGCACTATTGGTCTAAATTGTAACATTGTTAGACATTGGTTTTTCTTTTCTTAGAGATTGAGATTCAATTTGTGTATGATATCGTGGGTTTAGTGATGGACAGAGAAGTTCGATTTTTTTTTTGTTCCCTGTCTCTTTTTATGACGTCATCTCTATTATATTTGATAAGACTACAGTTCTAAGTGTCTTGAAATGAAATACAGGGAATACGAATACATACTGTTAGGTTCGGAATGGAATGGAATTTATGGGAGGGGGACACTATGTCCCATCACTGCGACCTGTTACAATCTATTGTGCTAACCCTCAAGCTAGGCACATTCCCAAACGCACACCAGCTGACCACACTAAGGTTCGCTACGTAATCAGGTTTCGAACAGGTAAGCTTCCTCGTCCCTAGGCCAGCCCCCTTCATGCATCGCCAGTTGGCGATCGGGGAATGCTATGGAATGATGACGAATTGGAGAAATGGTGATGGAATGTTTTAGATGTCTAATTTGGGGGAAAACAGGAGAAACCCGAGAAAAACCCTAACTGCGACCTTGGCTGCCACAAGTGTTACTATGGATTTTTCGATGAAAAATCCAAGACCTAAATGGGACTCAAACCAGGGCTGCCTGCATGTAAGGCTGGAGACCTGACCATTCAGCCACCATACTATTAGGTTAATAACCTCTGCAGTTCTAAGTTTCGTGAGTTTAGGTACAGGAAATACATACCATAAACTGGGGTTACTTTGAACACAGAGGAAACATTTTTTCAGAAAATCATATTTAGGTTTCTACATGCTGCACTTGTTATAGATGGAGGTAAATTTGATATGAGAATGATTTTATGATAATTTACCTCCGTCTATAACAAGTGCAGCGTGTAGAAATCTAAATATGATTTTATGAAAAAAATGTTCAAAGTTTCCTCTGTGTTCAAAGTAACCCAAGTTTATGGTATTATCATTTTTGTTATATTGGGTATATTCATTTAGAGTGGAAATATTGGTAAATCAAGTTCCCATCTATAGACAGCAAGGCTGAAAACAGTGTTGGGAAGATGATCCTACCATATGCCTGGCAAGACTAAGAAAAACCACAATTCTCATTGTATAGTTGATGTATGAAATTTAATTCCAAACCATCTAATTAACTAAATACAAAAATGTAATTGCTATGTACTTCGAGGAAGATCTGCTGAAGTTTATAATTTTGTTATCATATAGAATTGGTATTTAATTTGAAGTCATAAAAGTGTTAAATTTGAAATTGATAAAAGCATGGGAAGACAATATTAGAGATTTTGATTCATGTTACCCTATCTAAAAATATGTAAGCTTGCTTTTGTTAAAGTTTCAGTGCCAAAAGCTTCATGATTTTCAAGCCAAGTCCCTAAAATTTAATGAATCATTTTGAGACTTTTTTTTTTAAGTTCATTATGTTACTACAGTCATACAAGGTATAACGTACATAATGTTCTATTTAGTATTAAATGATGTATAGAGACAGTGAATCGCAAGTAATGTTATTAATTTCAGGGGTTATTCTTTGAAATATTTCAAACAAAAAAGTTTAATACAGTTTTATTTGTTTTTGCTTCTTTTCGAGATAAAAACATTTTATATGAAATATGTCATAGCGTGTTTTGGGAAAGCATTGATTAATCCTCAATATGCCCAGTCAATTTAAGAGAGCAGTGTATTACTATGACTATTACACTTTTACTACGTCATAATATTTTTGACCAATAAAACGATACAAAAGGACTGTTTCAACCAATCATGGCTGTTTATCACTACAATTTTATCACTTCCCTAGCATTTGTTTGTTTTTATCACTTTCCTAGCATTTATTTGTTTTTATCACTTTCCTAGCATTTGTTTTATCACACTTCCCTAGCATTTGTTTCATTGCCAACATTTCAAAATGCAAATTCTTTACGGTACTATAAAAATGCTTTGCGATCGTCATTTGTTTCCCGCATAGATAGTCAACTGAAAATGGCGGCTTTTTCCAAACTTTTTGGTGAAGGTAACATTAGTGAAATAGAATTTTATTAAGTCAGTTAATACCTATTTTATTGTGTTAGAGTACTTCATTTCTTCTAATCTTTATATACTCTCTTCTATTCGTGTAATAGTCAATTAAATCCTAATCGAGTTTTGATTTTCTCTAGATAAATCAAAACCTCTAGCGAGATTACTGTTTTTAAATTATTGAAAAAAAAAAAAAATTGTAGTTTTGTCCTTTAAAAGTGCAGAAATTTAATCCAAACAAATGTAACATTGTAAAATTCCTTTGCAGAATGAAAAGTTACATTTGTTTGGATCATATTTCTGCACATTTAAAGGACAAAACTAAAATTCTTTCAGTCATATTTTATTATTATGATACACAGCTCTCTTAAATTGACTGATCATATTGGGAATTAAATCAATGGCTTTTCCAAAACACGCTATGAAATGTTTAATATAAAACACTTTTTATCTCGAAAAGGAAGCAAAAACGAGGAAAATTGTATTAAACTTTTTTGTTTTAGATATCTCAAAGAATAACCCCCTGAAATCAATTACATTACTTACAAATCACTGTACGTTCAAAATAGCACTGTATCAAATATCAAATTTTTCGAATTTTTATATATCTTGGTGGTCTACTTTGTGTTTTTGGTGATCTCTAGTAAATGCACGGCTTTTGGGATACACATGATTAATAGTTGAGCCACATGTACATGTTCATAGTATAACATAGAACATTTACTTTGTTTCCTGCTTCAGGTGATGGAGGCGAGAGTGGTCGAACATCAGATGATGCTAAGGTTTGGGATAATGAAGAAGAAAGTGTTGCATATTCCTGGTCTTTCTTCCACGTCATGTTTGGTTTGGCCACTCTTTACGTCATGATGACACTGACCAACTGGTATTCGTGAGTATTCTTTTTACATTTATTTTCTGTTTTACAGAGAGTGAAGATACAAATTTTATTAAGTAATATATCTACATTCCAATTAAGAAAAGTAAGTTAAGAAGGTAGTTGCAGATAGAGGAGACGGCCTCCAGATATGGAGGGTAGTTGCGAATATATTGAATAGGCCAGTGTTCCGCAACCGGTGTGCCTCCACAAGGTGAAAGATGTGACAAGAACTTTTACCTATTATTGTAAGAAATTAATAAAATTAATTAAAATTAAATTCCTCTCTCTCCTGACACAATTAACCACCCAGTTAGTGACATGGCCAATGACATCCAAGACATTATGAAGGAGAAAATAAAGAGCAGTCAGAAGTTCTCACTTCAGATCAAATGAGTCCACCGATATTAGCGGTCATGCACAACTTCTTTCCTACATTCGGTACATTGATGGGGATGTAATTGCAATTTTTTTTTGTGTAAACTGCCCGAGCGAGCAGCTGGTGAAAAAATGTTTCATGCAACTAATGAATATGTGGTCCGTAATGAATTAACATGGCAGGATTGCATTAGTGTTTTAGAGGTGGAACCGCTTCTATGACAGGCCAAGTGAAAGAATTCATGGCTAAAGTACGTGAAGTAGGCCTATATCCTAATCATCAAATCGTGGTCCCTAAATATGCTGCTTTTTTTCTATTTTGTGTCTGTTTGGGATCAGAGCACACTACACTTCTCCTACATAAGAACATTGAAATTAGAACTTCTCGAAGTGCTTTTGGAAACAATTTGGTTGTCAATAAGAAGTGAATACTCTGCTATCTCTGAGATGACAGTTAATATGTTACTGCCATTTTCAACTACATAATATAAGGGTGTTTAAAAAATACGGGGCATAATTTCAGGTATGTATTTCCCACATGTAGACAATCAAAATAGTTCATTACAACATGTGTCCGGAAATGCTTCTTTTCTGAGTTATGGCCTTCACAACATTGAAATTCACCGGAATGTTTTTCTTTCCGCAGGCCATTGCCATCAAAGGAGACATTAAGAGGGCACTCTGACAGTTCATTCCGAGGCGAAGGTTACATTCAGTGTTGTGTAGGCGTTAGACTGTGCGACATGTATTCAAATCAAGAGCTGGCAGAGATACACTTCATGTACGGTAAGGCGGACGGCAATGCTGCGCTGGCTCGTCGTTTGTACCAGGAGAGGTACCCACAGCGACAATGTCCAGATCGGAAGACATTTGTACGTCTCCATTACCGTCTGTGCGAGTATGGAAAATTTAACTCTCCTGGTTTGGGAAGAGGACGACCAAGATCTACAACTCCAGAAGTACAGGAGGAGATTCTGGAGGCTGTGAACATGACTCCTTCTATCAGCACACGAAGGGTAGCGTTGCAAGTCAATGTTCCTCATATGACTGTCTGGAGACTGTTGAAAGAGTACCTATCAATTGTATCCTTATCATTTGCAACATGTACAGGCCCTGTCACCAGCAGATTACCCTGCACGAGTTAGGTTCTGTCAGTGGTTCTTGCAGCAGTGTGGTGTAAATCCGAACTTTCCTGCCTTAGTATTATTTACAAATGAAGCACAGTTCACACGAGCGAGATGGCATAACAAATTTCCACAATCAGCATGTATGGGCGTATGAAAACCCACGTGCAACTGTTCCATTTCATCACCAGGTGCGGTTCTCCCTCAACATGTGGGCCAGTATCATTGGTGATCAATTAGTTGGACCCCATGTACTTGTAAACAGACTTATGGGGCAGGCGTACACAAACTTCCTAGAAAACACCATACCTCATGTTTTAGAAGACACTCCACTGATCAATCGTCAACACATTCACTTCTTGCATGATGGTGCTCCTGCACACTTCAGTCATACGGCTCGCCAGTACTTGGATCGAAGGTTTCCTGATCGATGGATAGGTAGAGATGGCCCAATTGCTTCCTCCACGCTCACCTGATCTGAACCCTCTCGATTCCTACTTGTGGGGCCATTTAAAATCATTGGTTTATTCGTCTCCGGTGCCTGATTTGGAATCCCTTCGGAATCGAATTGTGGCATGTTCTGAGGACATACGCAATACTCCTGGAGTTTGGGATCGTGTTCGCAGGTCAATGAGACATCGATGTGAGGTTTGTATTCAAGCAGGAGGTGGACATTTTGAACATCTTCTGTAATGACAACGACCTGCGGAAAGAAAAACGTTCCGGTGAATTTCAATGTTGTGAAGGCCATAACTCGGAAATGAAGCACTTCCGGACACATGTTGTAATGAACTATTTTGATTGTCTACATGTGGGAAATACATATCTGAAATTATGCCCCGTATTTTTTAAACACCCTGTATGTGTGAACTGGGCTTCTCGACGTTAACTGAAATTAAAACATTAAAGAGGGAAAGACTCAAATCCATTGATGAAGAAATTAGGCTTGCACTGTCAATGATTCTACCGCAGATCAGCCACCTGTATGCAGCTAAGCAGGTCCAAGTATCACATTGAAAGTATGAGTAGAGTTATTTACTTTAATATTAGTAATAGAAATGTGTATTTTCTATAGTGAATTAAAGTTGATAAATTGTTAATAAATGCAAGAGTCGATTTTGTTTTATAATAATGATGATGATGATAATAATAATAATAATAATAATAATAATAATAGTAGTAAATTTGATTACATTACGTAATTATATTAAGAGAGTCACATCATATATTTTTGAGGGGATTAACATTTTGGTGTGCCGTGTTGGGTCTAGGCCTGTCTAGGGTGTGCCATGAGTAGAAAAAGGTTGCGGAACACTGGAATAAGCAGTCGTGGATAGCCGATAAGGGGTGGTCCTCCAGCTTGGGAGTTGGGCGAAGGGCTAACAACTCATCATCGTAAAAAAAAAAACTTGTTATGAAACCTTACGGTACTCTTCATAATATTTTACATAGGAAATGTAACATAATCAGACGTTAATATTGCAGGCCAAACTCATCCTTGAAACTACTGAATGCCAATGCAGCATCCATGTGGGTGAAGATTATTTCAAGCTGGATGTGTCTGATATTGTACACCTGGACTTTGGTGGCACCAATCCTCTTACCCAACAGGGAGTTCAATTGAATTGCTGGTAACTACATTATATAAAAATAAATAAAGTTAAAGAGATACAACTACATAGAGTAAAGAAATACAACTACATAGAGTATATAAGATAAATAGATATTTGATGTACTACACAATGCTTGTGACGGGTTCTGTTATTCGTAGATACCTAATTGCAATAAAGATGCTGCAGTTATTTGTAAACAGTATAGTCGGTACCTTGTGCTGGCAATACCTTTGCAAATAGAAAACTTAATGAAATCATTCATTTTTTAAAAGAAATAACAGAAATGGGGTAACTATAATCCAACATTAAATATTAAAAAGCTTTAACCGCAAATGTGATATTATTGTCTTTATTTCCCCCTCCATAATCTTCAGTAATCTGATGCTTATCTTTTCAACTTTCATAGTTATATATCTTTCAAGTGTATCATTGCAAGTAATGGAAGTGATCTCATTAAGTGATAGGGTTGTTTTGAACTAACGCGAAAAGAAAAGTACACTTCCCCTTTTTTTTATTATTGTAAGCACAGACAAGTTTGATATCTTCTCCCAGACTGTGTTAAAATATCTCTAAAAGTATGGTTCTGTAATATAACAAAACTTATCTCGAGTCTTTATGGTTAGCATTAGTGGAATGATGACACTTTGAACGTCATAAAATCCGATCTAAGAATAAGAAAACCAAGTGTCGAATATGTATTATTGTTATTACTGCTTAAAATATCCCGATTGTACCTATACAAAGGATTTTTCTTCATATAGATATGACGTAGTTCTTGTTCCCAATTTTTATTTTAAAATGTCAAGTATTATAGTTTAAAGCATAATATTTACCCAAGTGTAAAACTTAGAGTTCCCATATTTTTTTAATGTTGCATGTTATTTAGGTGTATGAGACTTTTTATATTAGATACAATATAACCAATATTGTCGGACCATCGGATCTATGCCCCTTCAGTGCTGTCGTCGTTCTTGGAAAAGTTAACGCCTCTACTCACCCCATTCCACCCGTTCCTCTCCCGCTACGTCAAACACCAGGCCACAAACCTTGGTGAATAGGGATGTTGCCAAACTTCCGTCAAACAGTATCATGTCTCTTGAATATTGCTTATAATACTGTAAGGTTAATTATTACTTATTCATAATTTAATTTAAGTAGGTGTAATGACGCTGATTGACTTATGCAAAATGCTATTACTTGCTTAATAATATTTCTTTCACCACTCCGTGCTACAGTATTCATGTTGAGTTGACAACACTGGACTGCAAGTGCAAATAACCTGTCCTGCAAGAAGGCTAAAAATTGTGGGTAGTGGGGGAGAGAAAGAGAGAGGGGTAGAAAAGAGAGAAATAGGAATGCAGGGGGAGAAATGAATTGCCGAGGCTGAAAAGGAATTAAGGTTCAGTTCGCATATCTTACGGGGGCACAGATCCGATGGTCGGACTATAGTTCCCTTTGAAACGAGGGATTTTTCTTTTTCTGCATGCACCAAGTACCTACGAGATTTGAGCTGTTAGCTACATCAGTTTATTTTATGCAATTTTTAATGTACTTCTAATCTCTATGCTTTTATTAATTTAAGTAATTTTGCTGTATTGCAAAATTTTAATATCCTTGCTTAACAAAGGAGACAGATGTTTTTCTACTTACAATTACTGTAGTTCTGAGTAGGATTTAACTGTTACAACTGATTGAAGCTGTCCTAATACTTCCTATATTAACACACTTACCTGTAATAACCACCTTGTGAAAGATATTATTTTAATAAAATAATTACATGCATTGATTTACACACAAGTAGATAGTGTCAAAAGTAATGTAATGTAACTTAAAACCATTGTCTCAAAGTGTGTGTTTTTTATACCAAAGTGTGTAATTAACACTTTCATAAGCACGTCATAATGCAGCTGAAATGTCTCTTCTGTCTACCAGTGTGATAGAAATAATTCCTTCAATTATCGGATCATGTCCACGTAATTTTCTGACTGAAACATTTGTCTACATGTTAGTTTCTTGGTATTCAGTGTTTGAAACATTGCTTGTTTTTTTATTTAGTCTCAAATTATGTGAGGGCTTCATGATATTCTACAATGATGAATCCATAGTTTGTAGTGCAGAAATTGTTTATATCGTCATAGATTTTTTACCTTAATAAAGTTTAATATAAAACCTATTGCATTGGTGAATTGTGTAATGAATTCGTTGTTGTATAAATGCTTGTAGTGGTATGGCTTTAAAAATGCAAGGGAATCTAAATAAAAATGATGCTGGTTTACACAACTTAAGATGAAAGAAATACTGTTGCTCCTAAGAAATAGAAAGATCTGGTGAGGGGTAGAATCCTTCCTTTCGTCTTTCCCCCCCACTCAAGCAGTGAAAGCTTTCATCAGCTTCTTTTACTTCTGCAGATCACTAGAACTTGCATAAAATTAGGTGGTAAGTTCCTTTATTGTTTGTTTAAAAAATAAAGATACCTGTTTATTGTTTACAGTAGCTTGTGAGGGCGGAGGGAGTTTTGTGAACAGGTTATAGAAAGTGGCAGAGGGGGAAAAAATTCGAATAGCAGAGATTGTACATTAAAAGAAATAGTGCTGCCAGCTGCCACAGGGCTAAAGAACAGTTAAGGCTGGTTCACAATAAACCGGAAACGAGAATCGGAACAAAAACGAAAATGATAAAATTGTTCATGGAGCAAGTTTTATTTGATGAGATTCTAATATTGAGTGTTGAGGAAAATCCTCACGTTTGCGATAAACTTTCAATAGCTGCATCTTTGAACACCGATCGTAAGTGAATCATATTTCATTACTGTATTGGTTGTGTTACACACTACATATTCATGCTTCAATTCAATAACTACTGTTGTGTTCATTTTTGTTCTATTAAAAATGTTTCTTCTCAAATTATTTTACGTTATGGTAGACTTAAAATAGGTTGTGATAATAAAGATGCATGGGCATATTTATAGTACCGTACCTAATGAAATGTTTCAGTTGAAATTTCGAAGTTGATTAACCTGTGTTTATGTTGGCCGCCTTGTACTCATGAGAGAATGCCATTGGTCAAATATACACAAATAACATCAGAATGCGTAATATCGACTTTACATATCGTTATTGACATGCATATCGATAAGCATAGTCATCTACGCTCTCGGTTTATTGTGAATCAGAAATTTTCATATTCACGTCCTCTGCTTCTCGTTTTAATTCTGGTTCTTGTTCCCGGTTTATTGTGAACCAACCTTTAGTGAACTGTACATAACATATTAGACTGATATGTTGAACAAGGCATTTTAATTATCCATTGTTATAAGAAACAGAAATAAAAAAAAGAATTGTCTGTTATTTTAAATCTTTCTTACAGACCCTAGAGCTTCTAATTAATGTTATTTTCAGCATTAAGTAATCTTTCAGATAACATGAAAATTTATTATGAATAATAATAATAATAATAATAATAATAATAATCCTTATTAAACACGAATGTGTACAACTTTCAGCTATTTTTTTATTTGTTCTGGAGGTCTGTCTCAGGACCTTGCAGAATGAGGATGATTGTGGAATATTGGTGCAGTAATGATAACACTGGTGAGGGAAAAACCCTTCGTGTTTACTTTGTCCACCACATGAGCGAGATGGGAATCGAACCTAGGTCTCCACAATTAAATGCTAGAGAGGCTATCCACTTGGTCACGAGTGGTGTGTCTCTTATAATACTTATACCAATTCCCATTTGTTTAGAACTAAAAAAGACTGAACTTCGGAATAATCACGTGCGAAATTGACTGTGATAGGAACATTTATGACAGTTTATTGCGCGATTCTTGTTTTGTCTTGCAAGTTCCTCCTCTATCTTTTCATGTAACATAAAATTTGCTCGTGGAATAAAATGGGTGTGGACATATTTGGGACATCTTAATGATAAATAATGAAAACAAAAAAAAAAAAAACAAAAAGTATATCAATATTGTATTGATTCTTTTTTGTTTTCAATAATGGCAACATAGCAATGCAGTATAAAGACCATGTTTCTGAGAATGAATAAAAAATTCGTTTTGATTATGGTCTTATTAATTAAGGTGACTAATCACTTAGAAATTGAAATTATTTATTTTTAGAATATATATGTATAGCCATTCTAATCGAAGCTGGTAAGGTGCACACTTTTTCTTCTGTAATATAATATTGTCATTTATTCAGGACTTGTACATAGAAGTTGACGTGAATGTGCTTGACAGAAAGTGTCATGTTGAAGAGCTAATGCAGAGAAATCGTAGAATCATCCACTGAGCAAAAAATTAAATCTTACAGATTTCAGTCAGTATTAGAAATAATATTCTGTTAAAGAATTTTTGATCGTTATTCATAACAATTACACCAATTTCAGCACTATTTTAGGTGCAATGATGAAGTTATTCTATTCTTCTGTGGCTACTAATAAAATAAATGTATTCATTTATTATTATCATTTTATCTGTTGGTGTTTAAAGTAGTGAAGTGAGATGAGAATAAATTATTCATTAGAAATTTATGATATTGGATTAAGAAGAGATGAATGCATCTAGAGCATACATGGGCATTGTGCCTCACTTGAGAATTAGTGCCTCACTGACCTTCACAGAGCTTATCGCTCTGAGTGACATCATCTTCACAGTCCCCGTTCCTCCCTCACGTAGCTCCTAGGCGTGGGCAGGTTCCATATCAATTTCATAAGCAATATCAGTGGTGGCATAATGGCATTATCAAAGCAGTGTGTATGCGTTAGAAAATGATTATTTCATGGGAAATGAGAGGAAGAGTTTTTTTTGCTATTTAGAAGGGGAGAACATACGATGTACGTTATGCTCGAAAATCCTATTAGGCATTAATACATTTAATATACAACGATATTACTCCTTATGTCATAAAGAACATGTTGAATTAGAAGGTAAGACAAATTAAATGTTATTTTTTCGTACTATTCCGAAGAAAATTTATGATCTTAACATTATGCTAAATACGACATTACACCTTAAACACGCTACATTAAAAGGTATGATGAATTAAATGTTGTTTGTACGATTATTTCCAAAAGAAATTTATAAAAAAAAAAAATATCAAATGTGCGTAGAAAACGAAATATGATTTTCTGAAATTATTTTAGGTCGAGAATGTGCAAATCTATTAAGTAATCTTGAGAAACGCCAGAATATTCAAGAAAATAAACGTAGACAACGTGATGGAATATTATTGGCTAGTTACGCAATTTCTCGCCTGTGATTTAAATCAATTCAGTGACGGAGAAATAGTAAAGAGGTTATGATTAAAGCTGCCGAATTAATTTGCCAAATTGAATAAAAGTTTTCGAGTCTCTCACGTTAACCAAGCGCTTTCCTAATAATTCGCCACTGACTGCCTTAGCGATTACGATAAGGTGACGCAGGTCACAGCAGTTTATATTTCCCATCCTACTCTGCAGTCTTCACTCCTAGTAAACAAACTATTTGAAATTGAATGCCTCACGTAACCGAAAATTGTGCCCATGTATGATCTAGAGTATGTCGATTTTATTGCAGCTGAAAGGAAGAATGAAATGGAATTAATAAAGTGATTCGTTTTTTTCAAAAATAGCTTTTCTACATTAACTCAATATGTATCACCTTTAAGGCTTGAGTATGAAGATTTTTTTTTATTGTTGAAGTGGGAATATTTGCTTACAGAGAGGAGTATAGGCTAATTGTATCAGAATTTACAGTTTTATTAGTACGATAATTGTCAGGATGATGTAAATCATAGGTTTTTACATGTATTACACTGCGATTGGTTAATTACTCTGTATAAAGTTTAGATTGTCATATAAACAACAAAGAGTGATTGTATTTTGAAGAACCGTTATTCATAAAGAGCTTAATTTAAAAGTATGCTACTTACTACCTTTTTTTTTTTTATTTATCTTGTAACAATCTGTCCAGCTATTCCATCCTAACTGCATATTATCCATGTAATATTTTTCTTGTCTCTTATTGTAAGACTAATCTTGCATCTTATTTGGAAGGAAGAGAAAAAGCTTAAGAATTGCTGTTACTTCGTTTAAGTGATAATGTTATTGTACTACAAAATGCATGTAACAAATGAAAGTCTAATTTGTCTTGAGAAGAATTAAAAGTTGAATAAACATGCAGCATTATATTGAAGTAGAGATCGTATTTATGAAACTTCTTGCTTAAAAAATATGAAGTAATTTATATTGTGTAAGTTAAGAAGTTGTTTGAAAACACTGAAAATAATGATTTAATATTTGCAGAATGTCATGTTAGAAAATAAAAATGTATGATTTTTCATTTAAAACTCTAATTAAATCATGTGAAGGGCCATACGTTTATTGAAGCATTTTGATATGCAATATTCTGATAGTTGGTGTGATTTATGAAGTAAAAAATAATTTCCTGCTCCAGTCTATTATTCCAATATATTTCCATTGCAGCCCAAACTGTGTATTTTTTACCATATACTGTATTTCAAAGTTATATTTTAGTTAGTCTTACAAGATACGGCATAATATTATGAAAATTACAGTTTATCTTAGTTGTCATGTACTTTGGTAATTTTAATTTCTGAAGTACATACATTACCAAAAGAGTGTTCCGTCTGTATTATAAAATTTACTGGAATACTTTGTGTTAAATGTATAGCGTGAAATAAAGTTTCTTTTTTATTGTGACATTTGATGTATTTATTGAAACAATAACTTTTTAACATACGAGAGTTATCTTTAAATTAAGGACCATTTTGCAATAAGACATGAACTATGAAACATTTTGGGTATACTTTATTTTTTCTCAGAATTTTATAGAAGGCTTTTTATCCTGAACTTCTTGCTTTAATAAATCCATTTCGTTTGTGAAAGATCTAGAGTTCCATTGTAAAATTTTTAGAGTGTCTATATCTTTTTCGTTAATGTTGCCTTTTCGTTTTAATTCTCGGTCTTTAAATGTACTACCCAATGAGACATGGAATTTATTCTTTTTAGCCTTATTTTTTATATTACAGAGAATGGATTTTGCTTCTGCATTGGATTGACACCATACTTCAATCATATTGGTAATATATTTGCCTCTCTGTCTCATTATATGGTTCTTTTCAATATTAAACTTGGCTCTGATTGACTGGACGGTGTGACTTTTGGTGTTCCAAATAAATAAGTACTTTAGTACGATTCTTGGCATCTCTCAGTGCAATCCCTACCCGGAGATCAGATTGAGGGACTAAAAAATAGTAAATTAAAATCATCAGTACCAGTTGCAGAAGACACAGCCCTGCGGTATATATTGACTACACCCGAACTCTGGCTACTAGCAACAGGCATCTATAATGAACACCGATCAAAATACCCCTCGTTTCTCGTGAAAAACAACAACTGAATAGACTACAGTGGACTTTATGTTGTCAGCAAACAGCTGGATACATTAAGAAGATTGATTGATTTATTTTTTCTCAGATGTTACATACATTTAGCGACTTTTCTATGTTGTTGCCATGTTATTGAAGTATTTGCCGTAGCGGGAGACAAGTTTCTGTAGTGGCCTGCCACTTAATATGACAATCATTCCTGAAATTCATGCTGTCTGCTGGCATTCTTTTGCTTCACGACAACATGGGGCCCCATACTGCTACTCGAACGCAAGCTCTAGTCGGATCTTTCGGATGGCAGCAAATGGATGATCGCTCACATACAGTCCAGACCTGGCGCTAACAGACTACCACATCTTTCTCCATTGAAGAGGTTCCTCATTTCAACACCGATAATGAAGTGAAAACAGCTGTCCAACAATGGTTGTCATCTCGGACGGCAGACTTCT
Organism: Periplaneta americana; assembly: GCF_040183065.1. Lineage (NCBI taxonomy): Eukaryota > Metazoa > Arthropoda > Insecta > Blattodea > Blattidae > Periplaneta > Periplaneta americana. The sequence continues at coordinate 142,091,582 of NC_091130.1, read as the reverse complement.
GTGAGGAGAGTCTACAGAAACTGTAGCTGCCTGCTATGACAAATATTTCAGTAACAACAGCAACTACATAGAAAAGTAGCTAAATGTCTGTAGTATCTGAGAAACAATGAAGTATCCAAAATGTTTTGTAGTTCATGTTTTATTGTAAAACGGTCCTTAGTTTAAAAATATCCCTCATAGAAAGTGTTTCAGATTATGCATGCCACTGGTGAAAATGGTGTTGCTCCTTTCCTTTCATCTCCTGTTCCTTGTTCATCATCCTTTTTAACTCTCCAGTACTCGCACGGCATACATTTGTAATCCACTGATATTTATTAAGTCATCACATCATCGTTTTCAGTGCTGATGGCGTGAAATTTTCAGTACCTTCCTGTTACAGTTTAGCTCTGATGTCTGAGTGGATGTAATTGTGACTATTATATGAGTAATAATATACAGGATGAACTGTAAGCAATGTCATTAATTTTAGGAAGTCAATCTGTGAGATACTTCAAACAGAAAAGTTCAGTACAATTTTGCTCGTTCTTGTTTCATTTTCGAGAAAAAAAAATTGTTTTATATGAAACATTTCGTAACGTGTTTTGGGAAAGCCATTGATTTAATTTCCAATATGCTCAATCAGTTCAAGAGGGCAGTCCATTATGATAGTAAATTTTCGAAAGAATTTTAGTTTTGCCCTTTAAAATGTGCAGCAATTTGATCCCAACAAAAATGACTTTTGTTCTGCAAAGGAATTTTAATGAAATTACAAAATCATTATCCATAGTTTTCTGGTTATTGCTACGTAATGTTTTACCTTGTAATTTTCCAAGTATCAAGAGGCACATCGGTGTCGTTAATTTTCATTGTCTCAACACTAATACAAATAACAAAAGTCACTTAAAATTGAACCGATGAGTGGAAAAAGTATAACATTCCAACTTCGCTAGTTTGTGGGAAAACAAAAAAATAAGTTTATAGAAAAAGCTAAGAATTCTATTGGAAAAGTTACTATTAGGCAATTGTAGAATTAGTCATTAAATGTTCACTCAAACAATCTCACAGTCAAATAGTTATTTGTTTAATAATTATAAATAATTAAATGTGTTGGAGTAAAAGGTAAAGGTATCCCCGTAACATGCCATGAAGGCACTTGGGGGGCATGGAGGTAGAGCCCCATGCTTTCCATGACCTCGGCACTAGAATGAGGTGGTGTGGTCGGCACCACGCTCTGACCGCCTTTTACCCCTGGGAAGGATCCGGTACTCAATTTTACAGGAGGCTGAGTGAACCTCGGGGCTGTTCTGAAAGTTTGGCAACGAGAAAAAATCCTGTCACCACCTGGGATCGAACCCCGGACCTTCCAGTTCGTAGCCAGCTGCTCTACCAACTGAGCTACCCGGCTGCCAAATGTGTTGGAGTATTATCCTTTTTCCACTCAATGTTTTGACAACAGATAAAATTATTAACAATAATTTTTTTTCTGACATGAAATGTTTAATACTACAAAGAACACTTTAAAATGGTTTTACTCTTTTTAATGATGACCATAATATGAGTCTTTATTCATCTTTGTCACTGTCTGCTGTATTTGAAATTGGATACTTAAGAATGTCTGTATAGAATTACTTGTAGTCTACTCATCAGGTATTTAGTGGATGACTTTTGAGATGTCCTCCAACTTTTGATATTGTGAATTTTTTTAAACTAAACAACAATGTAACTTTTATTTAAAGCAATAATAGGATTTTATTCTTCCAACAATAATTCCTTTCTACAATTCACCTTAAACGCTCTCGTCAACAATAGGATTTTCACTCAACACAGTATTCGTTATAGCACTCCACTGACGGCAATGACAATTTACTTGGACTATTACGAACAACAATGAACTGTTAATCTTAACTAATATTTACAAAGCACTATTTACAAATCAGAACTATCAGTTCTCAGTTCACAGTTCTTCTAGCTCAGTCACTCGAGTTCACAGTATCTCGAACCACAGACCTTCAGAGACAATTCACTGTACTCGAACTCAGGTCCCTCCAACTGCGGTCCACTGCACTCGAACTCAGGCCTTCGGATGCTGACACAGTTGCGGACGCACACTCGAGTCGAACTCGGTACACAAGACTGGCGTGCTTGCTCTGGCTTACTCACTGACTGGCTGACTAATCAACTGAAAAACTGCCTAAGTTCGCTCGCGTTTCTTCTTTTATAGCAAAATCATAGTTACGAGAAATTTCTACGGGTGTCCTCTCGAATTATTTGGCTATCTCCACTTCGGACGGACTTCTCTAGAAGATTCGGGAGGGTCCGTCCCCCCTTCACTCCGCGAGTAGCAGCTGCGCGCGCACTCTCCCCTCGTCGCGTTGACGTAATACACCCCCTCTGCCCTTCAGCGTGCAGATGCTCCCCGTACCAGCGTTTCGTCTGCCGCGCGCCCTGTCGGACGTGTGTTCAAACCCCGTTGCAGCTGTCACAATATTGATTCCAAGTTTCCTGTTATATGCTGCTGTAGTGGGGAGCTCCACATGATATTGTTCCTCCAACCTGTATGTTCCATGATGCAAACAATCAATGTATTCTGTAGCCTCGACACAGCCTTCCATCTTCTGCCTGTACTTACCGATGTTGAATGTCAGGTTCTTATTCCAATATCTTTACATGTTTTCTTGAAATACTGTGGCCACCAGTTTTGAAGCCTCTTTACTTGATATGGGAGGGGGTTGAGTTTCCTGGCATTTCAAATGATTTGGAGAGTAAATCCAATCTCATCTTCGAACTTGTCGTTTAAGGACTGAAAATGTTCTGTCACATGGCCGAAAATTGTGACCTCGGATTTACGCCAATGCAATATCGAGTAGAAAAGATGACATTCCTGGAATTTTATCCTTCTTCCACTCAACTAAAGCTTCAATGCTGGTTTAATAATGATATGAGACTGGAATATTCCCCTTTTTACACTCATTAGATAGCTTAAACAAAAATATACAAAATGGCTATTTCAATTTAATTTCTCAATTTTTTGGTATGTTATCTTTTTTCCACTCACCCGTTCAATTACAATAATACAACAAATGATGTTCTCATTAAAATTAAAACGAAATTAGATATTTAAAATTACCACAATATTCCGACAGAGACTATACAGTACTAACTAGTTATTCTCGGTCACTGCATGTGTCTACTCATGAGAGGAGTACCACATTTATAAAAACAGCATCAAAATGACAATAGAAGAAAAAGCACTGATTCAATATGAAAAACTTATTAGATTACCAGGAAACAATTGGCATTCATACAGTCCTTTCTGTAGATTGAAAACTCAAAAAAGTTTCATATCCATTGTTCAAGAATTAAAAAAGAAAATCAATATCCTGAATTTAAAAGAAAACCTACAAATTAAACCAAACCCTTTAACTCTATTAAATATAGAATATAATCTAAATTTAACAGAAGAAATACTAAAATCAGAAGTAAACACTGAAGTACTAAAACAATTGTCTTTAGAGACAGTTAATATTAGGTATCCTCCACAAAACTGGCTTCATTTATACACTGACGGATCCTTGATCTCCAGAGAACAAGGTGCCGGAGCAGGTGTTATGTGCTGTCTCTTCTCACTTTATAGATCTCTTGGGTATGGAACAACAAGTTTTGATGGAGAAATCATTGCAATAAGTGAAAGTCTCAGGAATCTTCTATGCCACATAAATAAATTTAAAAATGCAGTTATATTGTCAGACTCTAAAGCAGCTATTCTATCAATAGTCTCTAAACACATACCTTCATCTCAAACAGCAGAAATAACTAAAATGCTCTCTCAATTAATATCACTCAATAAAAGAATTGTATTCCAATGGATACCATCCCATTGTGGAATCCTGGGAAACGAGAATGCGGATGCTTTAGCAAAGAAGGGCAGCACTGCTACTTACAGACCTGTTACTAAATCTACATATTACTCTGTGAAAAGATTTATTAAGTCTACATACTTAGACTTCAACAAACAAAATTTGATAACACAATCCCAAGGGAAAAAATGGAACTCTCTGCATCAAAATCCACAGTTACTTCCCGATTTACCTTGAAAAACGTCTGTAGCTGCATTTAGATTGACAGCAGGCCATGATTGTTTGGCCAAACACCTGCATAGAATTGGAATATATCAGTCCCCTAACTGCCCATTGTGCAACTCAAACCAAGAAATGGATACGGAATACCTCAAAATCTGTGCTTCAGTGGCTGGCCATGATAATATCTTTGAAAAATATTGGAGTGCAAGAGATCAAATGACTTTATTGTCAAACGCCTGGCATTATAAAACAACAACAACATTTATAAAAACTAAACAGAGCAAGCGATCCGCCAAATGGAAGGTTAAGCAAGGCCATATATTCAAAACCATGACACCAGCTGTATTTAGTAGAAGTTTTCTAATAGTATAGGAATAGAGTTCGAGTTCCAGTCAGGTCTTGGATTTTTCATTAAAAAATCCGTAGTGACACTTGTGGCGGATAAGGTTGCAGTTGGATTTTTCTCAGAGTTCTTCCGGTTTTCCCCATATTAGGTATCTACATCATTCCATCACAATTTCTTCGTTTCGTCGTCATTCCGTAGTATAGTCAGCCGGTGTGGGTTTGGGAATGCGCCTAGCTTGAGGATTAACGCAGTAGATCGTAACAGGTCGCAGTGCTGGGCCATAGTGTCCCCCTTGCGTAAACTCCATTCCATAGTACAGAACTAAGGTAATTTATCAGGAAGTAACTGGGTCATTTGGTAAGTAATGCCCCACATTTTTTTTTTCTTATTCAAGGTTTGTTTTATTGCAATTGTTAATATACCACATTATACCAAATTCAATGGATACAAATACTGGTACCTATTTTTCCACATAGAAATTCATGGTCTCACGCCATCTAAATGGTAGAGCCTGTATACAGTTGCAATACGACTCTTCTGGTCTTCCTCTCACCCATGTCTTTACTTTGTCTATGATCTCGTCATTGTCATATCACTTCCTGCAAATTGCATCTTTTAGATGGCCAAATAGTGGTGCAAGATCTGGGCTGTATGTAGGGTGGATGAGGAAGGACAGTCCCACCATTTATGTGATCTCTTGACAGATTTGCAAGCTTGTGTGTGACCTCGAATTGTCATGTTAAAGAATTCAGAGCACACACGTCATCTCTTCAGCTTTTTTTAGAGTCTTCGCGTAAACTTATGAGTTAATTTTTTCACGAACAGCCAATGTGTCAATCAAAATTACCCCTTCATTGTCCCAGAAGACCAGGCCTTATCTTCATATACATTTTTTGAAGTGCCTCTGAATGTTTGCAATGCTTTCCTTCTCCGTAAAAAAGAAATTCAATCACAGTTTTCTGCTTTGCACGTATTTCACGTGCAGTCGCCATTAAGAACACTAATAGACATCAGTGCCATCAAACGGAAGATGATGAAACTATATGGTTTCAAGATGATGTATATAAAATTTTGTTCTTCTCCAATGAAAGGTGACAGAAAAAAAATGTGGTGCATTACATACTGGACCATGTATAATAAAACACAACTTGATATTATTGTAGTGTTGATAAAAAATACTGTAATATATTTTTAATTTAAGATTTTGTCTCTACAATTTTTTTTTATAAAAAATTGTTTTACATACATTAATGTAATGAAATTTCGTACATATTAACTTACGGAGTCATTAATTCCATGTTGTCTCAAGGTCGCTGTTTGTTAATATGGCAGCATACACCTGGGCAAAGTATGCAGTTGATTGATAAACGTCACATTAGGTTAGGCATATGATAGATTGTCATATTTCCCCGTATTTTTGATTCTGGAGTAGTGTTGATCTTAATTGTGAAGTTCTTCTCTGTTATAAAGAATGTGTAGATTTTAATAGATAATTAAATTAGAAAACAAGTATCCTTCGTTTTACAAATTATGTTTACAGAGTTTCATTTTTAGGCTTGATTTAAAAATACGGAGTTTCATTTTTAGATTGATTTAAAAAATGCAGAGAATGGAAAGCTAGTATGAACTGGCACACTTTTACTAATAATCATTTTTTATTTGTGTGTTGATTTCAAGACTATTATTGATCTTGTATTATATCTCTGCCTCTGTAACGTCACAGTTTATGAGAGAGGGAAGAAAGATAACAAGAAATTGTACTATTCTGTGAGAAAATGTATGTCTAAATTCTCAGCTTACACTCAGACAAGCAGTGACACAGAGCGTTGGAGTGAAAACAACTTTTTGTTTTGTTTTTTAATACTCTGACGTCCACGACCAAGATAAACCATATTTAAAGATAAAACACACATGTTAGGTCAATAATACAGTGTTCATAGATTTGATAATAGTACATTATGCAACGAGCCTATAATGATAGTAATTAAGAATCGAGTATGGATATTTATGTAACGAGCGCAAGCGAGTTTCATAATTTTCATACAAGCTTCTTAATTACCATTATAGGCGAGTTTCATACGACTTTTTATGCTCGACCATATTTCTAACTTGAAATTACCGGTATTCAGATGTATACATTTTATTTCTAACTGACAAGATCGGAAGTGACCTTGTTCTAGGTCGTGAATTGTGAGATGTGCGCAGACGCGAAAGTATTGGTTTTTTCCGAGGAACAATAATGTTATTGACCTTGACGTAGTCCCGTTAAACTTGATAATATTATAATATTATAACCTTGATTATTGAATTCGACATTGAAAAACGAGATGACAAATTGAATTTATTTGAATATTATTTACAATTAACGCTAATTATTATAGTAACAGAACATAACCTTCTGCGACAGTATTGGATTTCCAGCCTCCGTGACTTTTCGCTAATTCTCTTTCGATTGCATATCCGAGAATAATCGATACTTGCGGTTTTATAACGGTACAAAGCTGACTTGTAATTGGCTGAACACATGTAAGCTGAGTTATCATTGGCTGAAGACCTGTACTTTAATGAGTAGGTGTACTTTAATGACATGCATTAAAGGACTGCTACCAGATGTATAATTAGTACATTTCGGCATGGTCGAGCATAAAATACATTAAAGGTGATATGTTACAGTTGTATGAACACTAATAAATATAATAAGATTGTTAAAGATATTAGTTATAGTCAGACATGTTTCGGAGATGCTTCTCCATCTTCAGTGACTATTTATCACGACTGCAAAACGAAAACAATTGTAATTAATCTCATGTTTAATTATATTAAAAAAATTAATGACAAATGGAAAAATATAAGATATCTTATAAGATGTTAACTCTTTTAAATGTCATTTCTACTATCACATTTTTATTTAATTTCATTATTCTTTTTTATAATCTCTTATATTATTTTTAATTACCATATGAATATATAGAAGACATAATAATATTGGCTATAAATTATTATACCATTATTTTTTAACTTTTCTAGTTGTTGAAAGACTTTTATAAAATATCACAATTCAGATATCTTATACAGTATTTTTCCATTTGTCATTAATTTTTTTAATATAATTAAACATGAGATTAATTACAATTGTTTTCGTTTTGCAGTCGTGGTAAATAGTCACTGAAGATGGAGAAGCATCTCCGAAACATATTTGACTATAACTAATATCTTTAACAATCTTATTGTATTTATTAGTGTAGATAAACCACTTGAAACTCAATGGTTGGTCACCGGCAGAGATATAGTGCAACATCAGTATCTATTTTAAAAGGCACATTTTATGGTATATTAGTAATTTTGAGATATAATTTTGCAAAATTTCCTCTTGCCAATAATTTTTGTGTAGAATACATAAATATCAACAAACAGAGAATATTTTTAATACAAATCAGTAAAGTAATGGTAGATAAAACTTCAAAGGCAAAAATGTATACAAAGCGAGCCATAAGTTACTGTCCCCATAGATATTTCTTTCTTACTCAATCTAAGAGGTCTGTGTGCACTCCATCATTGTCTATGCAGAGTTGGATACTTCTCCAGGTCCTTCGTGACATTTTACGTAATTGCTGTGGTGTTATGTCTGCAAAGGCAGCTGTCACAGCATCTTTTAGTTCGTAGTTTGTTTGATACCATCTAGCAGCCACTTTTTTTCTTTTATGTACCCCCACAGGCTGTTGACTGGTGTTGTCAAGTCCGGACTCGTGGAGGCCATGGTAATAGTGCTGATAATCTGTTCAGTGGATCCAGCAACTACATTATGTGTCGAGTCTGTCGACTGGTCGACCACTTCGGGGACATCTTTGATGCTGCCAGTAATGAACACTCGCATTTCCCAAGCTAACAATGTTGCTTTTCTTGGAGGTGGCCTTCCAAACCTCCTTTCAAACTGTGTCATAATTTGTTGTATTGTCTGTCCTGTGTGCTGCCTTTTGTAGACTCAAAAACTCGCAACCAACCACTCTTCAAGCGAATAATTACTCATATCTGCCATCTTGCTCACAATTCCATTATCGTTATTCAACTGTTATTGTCACTGCTACCAAATGTTTTGGACATTGTTATCAACTGTCTTTCAATGTTGCCACATCCTTTAGTCACCAGGTTTAGTAATTCTACAGTACATTTTGTATATACAGTATATCTAAAGGCTGGTTCACAATAAACCGGGAACGGAAACGGCAACGAGAACGAGAACGAGAACGGAAATATTGTTAAAATAAATATATTTAAATGTAAGGATTCACAATTAACTATTGTGAACGCTCACATTTAAATACATTTATTTTAACAATATTTCCGTTCTCGTTCTCGTTGCCGTTTCCGTTCCCGGTTTATTGTGAACCAGCCTTAAGGGTCCACACCTGTGGAGTAACGGTCAGCGCGTCTGGCCGCGAAACCAGGTGGCCCGGGTTCGAATCCCGGTCGGGGAAAGTTACCTGGTTGAGGTTTCTTCCGGGGTTTTCCCTCAACCCAATACGAGCAAATGCTGGGTAACTTTCAGTGCTGGACCCTGGACTCATTTCACCGGCATTATCACCTTCATTTCATTCAGACGCTAAATAAACTAGATGTTGATACAGCATCGTAAAATAACCCAATTAAAAAAAAAAATATATATATATATCTAAGGGTACGGTGACTCATGGCCCACTTTGTAGAACAAATGTTGTAGAGAAAATTGACCTGCTTATTTCGAAAATATGTTTAACGATAATGAAGAGGGGAAGGAAATCTAACTGAATTTATTGAACCATGTAATAATAAAATTGTAATTTTTTAGCACTAAACATTTTTAATTAATAAAATAGACAACATAATTGAATTCATAGTCTTATATTAAGTAATTTTTAACTTAACTCAGACATTTCATAGTGGTTTCCAGGAAAATAAAACACGACAAAATGGTCACATTCATACCCACATTCCATTCTTAAGCCATTTACCACCAGGATTACTGAATATAGGTACCAAAAACAGATGAATAAGTAAATATAAATTAAGGTCGTTCATGAAGAAGAATTATACAAAATAGTAACTCATTACAATAAATTGAATAAAACATTTAATTAATCACAAATAATTGGAATCTAGACTATGGACTAATTCTAATACTGATTATAGGCATTAAATTAAGTCGTCATTGCCATGCTATCACATAGAAAGCAATATTTAAAGTTCCATTTCATAGATAAGTACTAACACATACATCAAGTAAAAAAAAAAATTAAAGTACAATTTGTACATTCGTTGTAAATGTACTGAGAGTTCGTTTACGAGTCCTTCCAACGTTATTTTTCATATATACTTCACCGCTTACTATATAACATGTAATGTCCATCACAGTCTTATCACGTATCAGGAGGAATGTTTCAGGCTATAAAAATTGTGGTCCTTAGGCTGAATAGAGTACCTCCAATTTGAGTATCAGTTCTGATGAATTCACATTGCATTATAGCTTGGTGTCTGAGTTGCTCTGTTCCAAAGTGATCTTCTTGTAAGCCTGAAATAAAAGTTGTGTAGATATATGAATATCTAAATCTAAATGTAAATAATAATAATAATAATAACATCGACAACAACAAAAACGACAACAACATAAAGAATTAGAATTTGAATGTTATTCCATTGCTGTCTTCTTCGAAGGAATATGGACTAACAAGAAAGGCTTACCAAGTGATAATGGATTTTCACAATGATTGTTGCCCCATATATTCCATTTGAAATAAGAAACCTCGCTATAAATTTCTACATCCGGAAAGGGCCTAGTTTTCGAGATATGATTTTTTCAAATTCTTCAATCCAGAGGTACGATAGCTAATGCAAACAGTGCTATGTGCTAGACATATCAGGCAAGAAATGTCATCTAGCAGCATATGATATGTCAAAATTTCTTTAAATAATATAAGTTATGAAAATTATATATCAGATATGAAGAGTCCACTGCAAGAATGATGGATGTCACTTTCTTGTCGAAAATGAACCAATACTGTTAATGCATAGCTTAAGACATATAGAATGTACATGGAGAGTTATATGGTCCACACCTGTGGAGTAACGGTCAGCGCGCCTGGCCGCGAAACCAGGTGGCCCGGGTTCGATTCCCGGTCGGGGCAAGTTACCTCAAGTTACCTGGTTGAGGTTTTTTCCGGGGTTTTCCCTCAACCCAATATGAGCAAATGCTGGATAACTTTCGGTGCTGGACCCCGGACTCATTTCACCGACATTATCACCTTCGTCTCATTCAGATGCTAAATAACCTAAGCTGTTGATAAAGCGTCGTAAAATAACCTACTAAAATAAAAAAAAAATAAAAACACTGATAGTCATTGTCCAGTAATGATCGGAAAATCACAGTTAAGCTTTGAGCGCTATGCATTTCAAACTTTCAATTGCTTCTCCTGCAAATGACATCCATCATTCTTGCAGTGGACTCTTCATATATAATATTAATGGAATTGACTATAGAATATTCTATGAAGAAATGATAAGGAAATATAACTATAATTGAAATTACTCACTGTACTGATCACAGTAGTGAAAATCATTGTAAAAATGTAAAAAAAAAAAAAACGGTGGAATTTGCACCACGAACATTTCAGAAAAATTAGTTTCTCACAGTCAGCTTTAGAACAGTTCTGCACATCAACGTGAAAACAGAATTCTACAGAAGTGACAAATTTATCAGCTTTGTTGTCAAGGTACCCGGTTTTATGTCAGCCATATTGAAACATATTCACATATCTAGGAAATGAAAATTGATTATGTGTTAAGGATTGCAATTTTATCACTTATCTCTCTGATGCAATGTAATATTCATGCCAAGTAACAAAACCCTTGTCGCCCTGGGTAGCATAGTCGATATAGTCCTGGCCTCCTTTGCTCGAGGTTGCGGGTTCGATCCCAGCCCAGGTCGATGGCATTTAAATGGACAGGCTCGTGTCATTAGATTTAGTAACATTAAAAGAACTCCTGCGGGACAAAATTTCAGCACACCAGCGATGCTGATATAACTTCTGCAGTTGCAAGCGTCGTTAAATAAAACAATTTTAAAAAACATAACGCTATCCGGGAACTAATTTTTACAAGGCCTAATGCATAAACGTGAAGAGGCTGAACAATCGGAGTTGTGTGCTTTGGAATTGTTAACATTTTCACCGTTTTACCACAGTTTAGTATATACAGTCACGAAGCTCAATACGTAGGGAATATGCATCCATAGATAGTTGCTAACCACTAGGATCGCTACTACCGCCTCATCACAGACAATGCGAAATAGTACCGGCACAGTCTATTGTTCCTAGTATCCTCACAACCCAAGCTTCGTGACTGTTTATATATACTAGACTTGTTTTACCTTCTGGAGTTATTCTTTCTATAACCTGTCTACCTCGGTAATAGATCCACAGGTCTACAAAAAAAGAATGCTATGATCACTGATAGATGGAAAGTATACTTCTTAAAACAACTTGAAGAGGTGAGTTTTCATAAGCTTCCCTGATTTTGAGGGTAACGCATAAACATTTTAAGTCTTAAACATTTTCTTCTTCACAATGGCAATGGAGATATGAGAGGCCTATGTGAGTGTCAGCGATTATTTCGAAAAATCATATCTCCATGACCAGGCTTTCTCCAGATCTAGCAGGCAGTGGTTTTAATCAAAGAAATGGTAACTATGGAAATGAAAAGGTAACAAATGAAAAATCCTTTTTTGCCCAATACGGTAATTTTTGTTTTTTGTTTTGCCTCAAATATTATGTAATATTATTTTATAACTCTTTAAAGTTTGAACTGACTTTTGAATGACCTTATACTTCGGAAGAAACTCTTTCTTACCTCTTCTGCTACTTTATGCAATTGTTCGGCCATGGCTTTTCCAGTTTCTTGTACCATTTTGTAGAAATTGCCTTCTGTGTTCTGTAGTAATACGTGGGGATGACCAAATTCCTGCCAGAAAAAACAAAATTGTTTTATCATTATACTCACGTGTTATTGAATTAGTAACTAGTATTCCTTTAATGTAGAATATGAAGTACTGTACAGTAGCACTGCTGTTTTAATGCATGGGATTCTGGGCGTTATAAAAAATATTCTCACAAATGTTTACTTTACCTTTAAATAGCATAAAGATTTAATGCAAGACAGAGTGGTTAAGGAATATAAGGGAATTATACAGGGTGGAAGTAAAATAGCCCTGCAAATTTTCGGAGTGAATAGCTCTAACAAAAAAGTGTAATACCATTGATTAAAGTTCACGTTAACACTTTGTTGTTAAAAACAGAAAATTACTTACTCATACGTTAAAAAGTGTTAAAATTTTAAAAAAATTTACAGACGGCCCGTTTCGACGTGATGTCACGTCTTCCTCAGTGTCTCCTGAACTACTGGTGATCTTGAATTCTGCGATGTGCATTTGTCGATGGTAGGGTTGGGGGTGTGTTGCTCTTATGGTGGGGGCTGGTTGTTTGTGCATTATGACGTATCATGACGTCGAATAATGTGTGGGTATTGAACTGTAATTGTGTGTTAAGTATATGTTGTGGGTATGTTATTGTATGTTTATATATTTCGTATTGTTCTAAGATGTTTAACTGTGAACTTTTTGGTGTGATGTGTAAAATTTCCATATCTGTTTCTATATTATTGTAGTCATGATTATTGTTGATAATGTGGTCTGCATAATTTGATGTGATGTCTACAATAATATAGAAACAGATATGGAAATTTTACACATCACACCAAAAAGTTCACAGTTAAACATCTTAGAACAATACGAAATATATAAACATACAATAACATACCCACAACATATACTTAACACACAATTACAGTTCAATACCCACACATTATTCGACGTCATGATACGTCACAACACACAAACAACCAGCCCCCACCATAAGAGCAACATACCCCCACCCCTACAATCGACAGCTGCACATCGCAGAATTCAAGATCACCAGTAGTTCAGGAGACACTGAGGAAGACGTGACATCACGTCGAAACGGGCCATCTTTCATCACCTTTTTAAAAAAATTTTAACACTTTTTAACATATGACTAAGTAATTCTATGTTTGTAATACCATATTGGTGGAAAGTTTAACATCCTCATATTCGGTAACTATTGCGAGTAGGATTGTGATTTTTGTCCATCATCTTCTTCAAGGTTTAGGCCTTTCGGCCTGTTCTCCTCCATTAAAATTGATCTCGCCAACGTTTTTCTGGTCTTCCTAATGATCTCCTTCCTAATGGATTATAATTCGTGGCTGCTCTCGTTATACTTGTTGTTGGCATTCTATTTATATGTTCTTTCCAATTATGTTGATATTTTTCAATAAGTTGAATTATACTATCTATTTTTAATTCTTTTCTAATAGGAAACAGAAAACGGATGTAGGTAAATTATCATTTTTAAATAGAACTATAAATGATTGGAATGACCTACCTGCAGCGGTCTTTGAGGGCTGTCCTTCCTTAAGGAGATTCAAGAATAACTTAAAAAGTTGTGTATCAAGTGCAAATTAAAATTAAGGTGACATGTATTTATTTAGCCTGACGAGTTACTTCCTTGGTTCGAATTGTAAATTATTTAAAAATAGCGTGTAAGAGGGCCTTAGACTAGAAATGTTTAGTTTAAATGTAGTTCTGTTTATAAGTATGCATAAGAGTGTAATTGTTTGACTTATTTGAACTGTTGTATCAGTGAAGCGAGGTGAGTCAGTGAAGTTATGGTTTTACAGTGCAGTGAACAGTTCCGATCAGTGATAATTTATAGCGTCAATGAAATGTGTTCTATAGTGTCAGTGAAATGTGTTATAGTGTGTCAGTGAAATGCGTCATAGTGCCACTACTGAGTGAGATGAGAGTAAAGTGAAAGACTATTGAAACTTATGTAGGGCCTATACATAATTATGTAGGTTGTAATGTAAAATTAGGTATTTTATTTATGTTTTATTATTATTGTGTTAAATTATATTGTGTATTCTTATTGTATTGTGTATTGTAAATTTATTGCGTATTGCTTATCATTTTTTTTGTGTATTGTTTATATTGTGTATACCACTGCCACGGGTGCTTGCCCACTTGCAGTGTAAATAAATACATACAAAATAGCGTGTAAGAGGGCCTTAGACTAGAAATGTTTAGTTTAAATGTAGTTCTGTTTATAAGTATGCATAAGGATGTAATTATTTGACTATTTGAACTGTTGTATCAGTGAAGCGAGGTGAGTCAGTGGAGTTATGGTTTTACAGTGCAGTGAATAGTTCCGATCAGTGATAATTTATAGCGTCAATGAAATGTGTTCTATAGTGTCAGTGAAATGTGTGCTAAAGTGTCAGTGAAATGCGTCATAGTGCCACTACAGTGAGTGAGATGAGAGTAAAGTGAAAGACTATTGAAACTTATGTAGGGCCTATACATATTTAGGTTGTATTGTAAAATTAGGTATTTTATGTTTTATTATTAATTTTTATTGTGTATTGCTTATCATTTTATTGTGTATTGTTTATATTGTGTATACCACTGCCACCGGGTGCTTGCCCACTTGCAGTGTAAATAAATACATACATAGGCCTACATACATCTTCATTTCTTTTTTTGTCCAATAGTGCATAACCCGCAACATATCTAAGAAATTTCATTTCACCTGCTTCAATTCTTCTTTCTTCGTTTTTCTTTATAACCCAAGATTCGCAGCCGTATAGAAGGGACGAAATTGCCATTACTTTGTAATATTTGATTAATGTTTCCTTTCTCACTTTCTTTCCCTGTGTTCTACGTATTGTTCCACAGAAATAATTGAATTTACTTAATTTTTCCTCGATTTCACATTTTTTACCATATATTATTGAACAACCTAAATATGTAAAAGTGTTGATTTGTTCTATTATTTTGTTCACTATAACCAATTTGACTCTTATTGGTTGAGATCCAATAAATGCCATCGCTTTTGTTTTATTGGTCGATATTTTCATATTAAAACTTGATGCAATTCGATCTAATTTGAAGGTTGCCTGTTGTAAAGCATTTTCACTCTCGGTAATGACCACTTGATCATCAGCAAATAAAATTATAGTACAAATTATGACATTTTATTTAAAATCTAATGATATTTCATTCAGCCATATTCGTATGATTTCGTCCATGTATAAATTAAAAAGTGTCGGTGACAAAGGACATCCTTGACGGACTCCTTGATTTATTTCTGCCATCTTATTATTACGGGATGTTTTCAATTGTATTGTGTTATTTACATATAAACTCTGTATCACTCTTATTAAGTGGGATGGAATTCCTTTATTTCTTAATATTTTCCATAAAATGCTTCTGTCAACTCTATCTATCTTTGTCCATATTGATAGAAAATCTAATATTATTCATTTCTTTGGAGTATTTCAGTAGCTTGGACGGTTTTCGTGTAAATTTAATTAAAAGATCACTAATTTCAAATCAATGACCGATGCGACCAGATTGCAATGTTGTAACCAGAGACGGAGGCGGGAGGAAATTCTCGCAGGCTGAGTTCGTTGACCTCTTACATCTGTATTACGAGAAGAAAGGGAACTGTGTTAGCGGCGACTTTCAACTCAGTTTTCTAATTAACCCTTAACTTAATCCAAGTAAGACTCAAGCTCTAATTATTGGCCATAAGCGTATAGTTAACTCTCTTAATAACAGTAATCTTTCAGTTGTTACACTTAACAACACGCTAATCCCTTATTCATCTGTCGTAAAAAATCTTGGCTTCTTTTTCGATAATAATCTAAATTGGAATTTTCAAGTTAAAGAAAC
Organism: Periplaneta americana; assembly: GCF_040183065.1. NCBI lineage: Eukaryota > Metazoa > Arthropoda > Insecta > Blattodea > Blattidae > Periplaneta > Periplaneta americana. The sequence continues at coordinate 142,075,345 of NC_091130.1, read as the reverse complement.
GATAAAAAAAAATCTGTTCCTCCATTCACTGTTTGAGTCGCTTGAGAAACTTCTTGCCCCAGCAACTAAAACTTACCCTAGTACAAACCCTAGTAATGCCGCACTTCGATTATTGTGACGTTTTGTTAAGTGACCTAAGTTCTGAACTGTCAGTCAAGTTACAGCGAGTTCAGAATATGTGCGTCAGATACGTGTGCAACATCCGACGATATGATCACATATCACCGTCCTTTGCAAGTCTTTCGTGGCTCCGACTTAAAGAACGTAGAACTTTACACTCTTTGTCTTTACTTTTTCGAATTCTGCACACTTCAACACCAAATTACCTTTCGTCTCGTTTCTCTTATCTATACTCTAGCCACGACGTAAATACCAGATCACTTATCTGTGGCGCGTTAAGTATACTTCTTCATAGAACATCTCGTTATTCATCATCTTTTACAGTATCCACCTCGCGACAATGGAATTCCCTGTCACAAAGTATTAGGGACTGCAAGACAATAAACACTTTTAATAACAGCTTAAAAGATAACCTTCTTAGCATTTCACTCCAATAATACTGACTTAATCTATCACTGACTACATTGTTACTCCTTCCTTTAGACATGCATCCTGATAGTGCTGTATTTTCAAAATTGTCTCATAATAATCTCTTTCTATTATCTAACATTATTTGAAATATATTAACATTCTGTGTATTTTAGCTTAATTTTGCTACATAGTTTGTATTTCAGGGTTTAATTAATAGTTCATAGTATTTTGTTGTTTAATTCGTAAATAACTCTTATATACATGTAACTCTTACCTAAATCAAATTGTTGAATTTTTTGTAAGTTCATATAGGCCTATACGTATGTATACTTTTTTGCTGGTTGAGTGGAAGAGAAGGCCTTACGGCCTTAACTCTGCCAGCAAAAATAAATTATTATTATTATTATTATTATTATTATTATTATTATTATTATTATTATTATTAAATTGACTAAGTATCCTATAGGATACCACAGGTTAATAGGCTATATGGTATCATTTTAATAGAACAATAGAAAAAAAATGGTAGGAAAATTAAAATTTCACAATACTATAATATTGTACAACATATAAAAATATGGACATTGCAGTAGTTGTTTTCTTTACGGTCCGACAAGGTTTAATAAACTAGTGAGAGAAATGAAGCTTTGCCAAGTTAAGGGTTAATCATATTGAATTTCCAGGTGAGTGGAGGAACTCGAGATTGAAAGCCCTATATGTCACTTGAAAGACTTGTTCTAAGTTACTATTCTCCAGTACTTACCACCATCTCTCCAGCTTCCATTACAAGTACCATGTCTGAGTCCATTATTGTATTCAATCTATGGGCTATTGTTAATACCGTACATTGCTTAAATTTTGTTCTTATAGTGCCTTGGATGAAAGAGTCAGTTCTGTAACAGATAAAGTGAAATATTCATTTTAGTTAGGTGTAATGAAAAATATAGCATATTAATTATAAAGATACCCTTTATCACCTACTCTGTTCAACATCTACTTTGGGGACTTAGTAAAGAACTGTTTTCATTATAGGAGAGAGAGGAAGTAGAATAACATGCACAATATTTGCTGATGGCATGGCGTTGTAAGGCCCGTGACACACTTGCAGAGTTTTCGCCAGCGAGAAATGTGTTGCGAGAAAATTAAAAAATTGATAACATGGATTCAAATGGACGTCCACACACTGGAAGAGATTCTCGCTCGAGGCAAAAATCTCGCGCGAGTTTCTCGCTGGAATCGGTAGCTCAGCGAATTTTCTTGACACATTTATTAAAGATGTTTGACATTTATACTCTTTATGACGATTGAATGTAGAAAAAGATATCACAGGTGGCGATGAATTGTATTGTTTTTATTTGAAAATGAGGAAAGATGGCTGATAATTGCAATAAGAAACTTATCGAACTTGTACGATGTCACCCGTAGGCCTATTTATATGATACACGGGATGAAAACTATAAAAACACGAAACTTAAAGAAGAAATCTGGAGACAAATATCAGATTATCTGAAAATAAATAGGGCTATATTTAATTTGATGAGATTTAATAGTAGCCGAAATAATGTATCTATATATCTGTCTTAACAGTTTACATAATTTTAATCAGAACATAGCAAAGAATCCTCTATCATATCATGAATGGCAAAAAACTGTGGTCCATTCAACCTGAAATAATGCCTAAACGTATCATCATTCAAATCGAAACCAGTGTCCAAAACTCGCCCTGTGATTTTCAGATATTTCTGGCTTTAATTTTAGGCCTACTTTTTCTTTTCATTAACAAAATATGTTCATGTAACTTCATTTCCTCATCATCACAATACTCAGATTCAACATAGCGTTCGTACGTAATTTGTAAAGTACGACAATATACTTACAGGTTATATATTGAAGTACGACAATATACGTAAATACATAACCTATAATATTTCCCTCAACGAGTGATTACTATAATCAGAAAAATGCTTTCTGCATGAATGCAATGCATAGATGGTCATAGCGAGGTGTGGTCTGTGATAGCGAGAACTCGCCAAGTATGTGGAGGAAGGCTCTTCGCCTCTTTCTTGCAACACATTTCTCGCTGGCGAAAACTCTTCAAGTGTGTTACGGGTCTAAGCAGAAGAGGAGATGATAATAAGGGATATGCTACTGAAGCTAAATGACAGCTATGCAAACAAGACGAAGACCATGGTTGTCGGAAGAAAAATAAAGACGATAAAAGTGTGTGAATTCAAAATAATGCAGTAGAGCAAGTGGACAGCTTCAAATACTTGGGTGTACTATAAGCAGTAACATGAGCATCTGCCAGGAAGTCAAAAGGAGAATAGCAATGGCTAAAGAAGCTTTTAATAGAAAAAGGAGCATCTTATGTGGATCTCTGGAAAAAGAACTAAGGAAGAGACTAGTGAATTGCTTCGTGTGGAGTGTGGAATTGTATGGGGCAGAAACATGGACATTACGACGAAGTGAAAAGAAGCGACTAGAAGCATTGGAAATGTGGATATGGAGAAGAATGGAGCGTGTGAAATGGACAGACAAAATAAGAAACGAAGCTGTGCTAGAAAGAGTGCATGAAGATAGAATGATGCTGAAACTGATCAGGAAGAGAAAAAGAATTTGGCTGGGTTACTAGCTGAGAAGAAACTGCCTACTGAAGGATGCACTGGAAGGAATGGTGAAGAGAAAAAATACGTGGTAGAAGAAGATATCAGATGATAGACGACATTAAGATGTATGGATCGTATGCAGAGACTAAGAGGAAGGCAGAAAAAAAGGATGATTAGAGAATGCTGAGATTGCAGTAAAAGACCTGCCCTTGGGTAGAAGACCATGAATGAATTAATTATAAAAGAGTAGTCCATTTACATTACATCCACAGTCTTATGTAAATTATAAGTTAAGTATTAAATAAGTAATAAAAGCCAAAAAAAAAAAGAAGAAATTATGAAGTATAGATACAAGACGCTATCTTACGCTTTCTTGACCTTGCTAATAGAAGGAGTTGATGATATAAGCATCATGCACACTGCTTATACAAGGTGCAATCCATATATTTCCGAACTGTACTTGTGTTTATTGTATCGTTAAGCATCATTGCTTCCGTGCCTGTTGAGTCAATCTATCAAACAGCGTCAGATTGTCTTTAAGAACTGACGCTTCTATACGTGATTTTGTGCAAACATGTCAAGGACCTATTGCGATTTTTGATGGAATCTCTCCATATACGCCTTATGGCTAGTCTTCTTCTCTGCCTTTCAAGTGATGCATTTAGTATAGATTCCAGGCGTTTCCCTGGTTCTAGATAAATTTACGTTTCCTATGTTCTATGTGTTACCTACATTCAGGGCAGTCCGGAAACTTATTGATTGTCCCTTGTAGGTCTAAAGAAAAAATAGTTACTCAGTTTCATTGGAGATGGAACGGTCTCCAGAGTTGTTTCGAAAGTTACGAGATGAAAAACCTCGCCTTTACCTGGGACTGAACCTAAGCTCTTCCAGTCTACTTACACAATCCACACAACTGACCATTATGTTATACTAATTTTTTCTATTACTAGTTACATCCATTCTGTAAGTTATAGAAATTAGTTGAATTAAGTAAACAGAACTTACTGTGGATCAACATTTGCAGTTGCTTCATCTAATACTAGGATCCTGTTGTTTCTGATAATTGCTCGTGCTAGACATATCAACTGCCTTTGTCCAGCACTGAAGTTGGTTCCACCTTCATTCACAAAGAAGTCAAGTCCATCCACAGAATCTTTAAGTTCGACCTAGAACGTAATTAAATATACGTAGATCAGATGAAGAAAGAAAAAAAAACGTCAAAAAAGAATAACAATTGTATTATTTAATTGATTGTTTTACTGTTTCAGGATACAATTTTTTATTGTTTTCCCAGACTATTTTGCTAGACTTCTACGACACAGGGACATACAGGTTGATCCCATGGAATGACAATCAATTCCCGTTGGGGAATATGTTAAAAAATAGCTCAACAATTGAGGGGTTTGCCGGAAGAAAGGCGGATAGACCTCTACGCCCTTCTTCGGGAAAACGGTTTAAAATGTAGTGAATAATTATAGTAGCGAAATTTTGTTTTGGTTGTACTGTACATACCTGCAGGACAGGGCTGCGTGCGTGCGTGCGTGCGTGATTCAGTCAGTCAGTCTACAAGTAGAGCTAGTGCTGAGTGTTACGCATACTGTACTGTGTGTGTTTTCTCTTGGTAGAGACTGAGCAAATATATATAGTTCAGTTTAGTCAGTCCAGTTGTTTCCTTTGATTTCTTTTTATGTTCATTATTGTCCTTGCTTTAAGAGTAAACAAACTTATGAAACTCATAGATTCAGACGGAAATATTTTATGTTCTATAAAGAGATTTGTTACATATTCAGATTTTTGGGCTTAGTGTTATCAGGATTATACAAAGAATACATTTTATTAATTTATGTTCACACAAAATGGAGATTTTCTTTTTCTGTTAGCCTATATTCAGAGATTTTGCTTTGCGTACTTAATGTCTACTCAGTATATCTGAAATAATGCAAATTATTTTAGAAGTAGATAATAAATGTCATAAAATGTATCTTTGTTTCAATTCCGTGTGAAATTTAAATCTGAAATCTACATTAAATCCCCTAAGCAAATCATTATATGGATAAAGGGCGTATAGACCGAAGTTTTATATGGTACAAATATAAGGAAATTTAATAATATAAATTGCCTAAACGCTACAAAACATTTATACTCGCTAAGATTTTTAATTTAATGTACAATTTTATTCACTATCTGTATAACATTTTATTCAGGTGCGTTTTAAAATCTTAGATTGCCTGTATCTCAATTCACCATATTGACGAATACGCCCTTTTTCCGGTAAACTCCTCAATTGCTGTATCTCGTTCAAAAAATCTTTCCATGAAATTGTGTTTTCTTTCTATAAACGGCCCCAGGGAAACTTACTTTCTGAACGGCCCTTGTAATTGCGCTCGAGCGTCCAGAATTTGTACAAGCACTTGTTTTGACATTATTAACATGGTGGAAGAAAAAAAAAATAAGTTTTTTATCTGCCCCCATGAGAATGTTTGCTTCTGAGCTTATTAAACTCACATCTTCAAGAGCTCTCCACAACACTTCATCAGAGAAATCATGGAAGGGGTCGAGGTTGTCCCTCAAAGATGCAGAGAATAGAACAGGTTCCTGCGGTATAATCGATATACGACTGCGCAGATGTGGCAGGCCAATAGTCGACGTATCCACGTTGTCTACTTTGATACTTCCTTCGAGTCGGGCTAGCCTGAACAGTGCTGATATGAGCGATGACTTTCCAGCGCCAGTGCGACCCACAATTCCCACCTGTAATAAACACGTTTCTTATTCAATACATACAAACTCATAAAGTGACACAAGTTGCAACAAGAAATTCATTTAGCTTACTTGTAATTCGTTATCTCGTGAAACCTAGCAGTAATAATAATAATAATAATAATAATAATAATAATAATAATAATAATAATAATGATAATAATAATAATAATAATAATAATAATAATAATAAGAGCAACAAAAATAACAATAATAACATTAATATTAATAGCAACAACAATAACAACATTACTAACAACAATAACAGTAATAATAATAATAATAATAATAATAATAATAATAATGATAATAATAAGAGCAACAACAATAACAACATTACTAACAACAATACTTACTTACTTACAAATGGCTTTTAAGGAACCCGAAGGTTCATTGCCGCCCTCACATAAGCCCGCCAGCGGTCCCTATCCTGTGCAAGATTAATCCAGTCTCTATCATCATATCCCACCTCCCTCAAATCCATTTTAATATTATCCTCCCATCTACGTCTCGGCCTCCCTAAAGGTCTTTTTCCCTCCGGTCTCCCAACTAACACTCTATATGCATTTCTGGATTCGCCCATACGTGCTACATGCCCTGCCCATCTCAAACGTCTCGATTTTATGTTCCTAATTATGTCAGGTGAAGAATACAATGCGTGCAGTTCTGTGTTGTGTAACTTTCTCCATTCTCCTGTAACTTCATCCCGCTTAGCCCCAAATATTTTCCTTAGCACCTTATTCTCAAACACCCTGAACCTATGTTCCTCTCTCAGAGTGAGAGTCCAAGTTTCACAACCATACAGAAGAACCGGTAATATAACTGTTTTATAAATTCTAACTTTCAGATTTTTGGACAGCAGACTGGATGATAAGAGCTTCTCAACCGAATAATAACACGCATTTCCCATATTTATTCTGCGTTTAATTTCCTCCCGAGTGTCATTTATATTTGTTACTGTTGCTCCAAGATATTTTAATTTTTCCACCTCTTCGAAGGATAAATCTCCAATTTTTATATTTCCATTTCGTACAATATTCTGGTCACGAGACATAATCATATACTTTGTCTTTTCGGGATTTACTTCCAAACCGATCGCTCTACTTGCTTCAAGTAAAATTTCCGTGTTTTCCCTAATCGTTTGTGTATTTTCTCCTAACATATTCACGTCATCCGCGTAGACAAGAAGCTGATGTAACCCGTTCAATTCCAAACCCTGCCTGTTATCCTGAACTTTCCTAATGGCATATTCTAGAGCGAAGTTAAAAAGCAAAGGTGATAGTGCATCTCCCTGCTTTAGCCCGCAGTGAATTGGAAAAGCATCAGATAGAAACTCACCTATACGGACTCTGCTGTATGTTTCACTGAGACACATTTTAATTAATCGAACTAGTTTCTTGGGAATACCAAATTCAATAAGAATATCATATAATACTTCCCTCTTAACCGAGTCATATGCCTTTTTGAAATCTATGAATAACTGATGTACTGTACCCT
>NC_091130.1:141715451-141720451 GCF_040183065.1 Periplaneta americana | reverse complement strand
GAGTTATGACGTCATCGAGTAAATTTTTAAATTACACCCTATAGTTTTTTTAACCCTCCTGCGACCAAGGGTTTTCGCAACTTACTACTACCAAGAGGGGCAATACAATTACCCCCATCAAATTCATGGTACCAATCTTTGCTGAATCTTAAATGATAGCGAAATGTGTCCGAGAGCTCAGCAATTCTGCTTCAGTTGATTGAGGGAAACTCTCGGAAGAAACCCAACCAGATAACTTGTCCCAACCAGGATTTGAACCCGGGCCTGCTAGTTCCACGGTCAGACATGCTAACCGTTAGTTCACACCGGGTGATTAAATGGGGAGCCAATAGTAATTTAGCAATAGCTTTATATCCACTAAATTTTAACAAGTTTACTCACCTTGTAGCATCTGAAGAAAAACATGGGTTTTACGAGTTCACGGGAAAGCTGGAACCTGTCTTTCCTCGTCTCAGGCACACATTGCTGAAATTAAAAGAACAGAACAATTTGTGAATGAAGTACGTTCAACAATTTCATGGTTTCTTCTTCGCTCTTTTTAGGCAATCTCAAATCGGTGTATATTAATATCTATTGTTGTTGTTAACTTATTTTGAAACGTCCCATCCAGATTGACTAGAATTAAACGTTTATGTTCACCACAACCATATTTAGTTGTCATCCATCTGTTGGACTGAACACGAGAACAAAAATGAGTAGAAAAATTCGCTCCGGCGCCGGGGATCGAACCCGGGTCCTTAGTCCTACGTACCAAGCGCTCTGACCACTGAGCTACACCGAATTCAATCCACAGCACCGGATCGAACCTTCCTCCTTCAGTGTTTCCCTTTGTGGCCTGACTACAAGTAAGGAGAAAATCCACAAACGATTAGGGAAAACACGGGAATTTTACTTGGGCAAGTAAAGAGATAAGTTTGGAAGTAAATCTCGAAAAGAAAAAACAAAGTATATTATTATGTCTCGTAGCCAGAACATAGTATGAAATTCAAATACAAATATTGGAAATTTATTCTTTGAATAGGTGAAAAAATCCAAATATCTTGAAGCAACAGTAACAAATATAAATGACACGCGAGAGGAAATTAAACGCAGATTAAATATGGGAAATGCCTGTTATTATTCGGTTGAGAAGCTTTTGTTATCCAGTCTGCTTTCAAAAAACCTGAGAGTTTGAATAAAATTAATAAAACATTAAATTTATATTACAGGTTGTTCTGTATGATTGTGCAACTTGTAATCTCACTTTGAGAAACGAATAGACGTTAAGGGTGTTTGAGAATAAGATGCTTAGGAAAATATTTGGAGCTAAGAAGGATGAAGTTATAGGAGAATGGAGAAAGTTACACAACACAGAACTGCACGCATTGTATTCATTACCTGACATAATTAGGAACATTAAATCCAGACGTTTGAGATGGGCAGGGCATGTAGCACGTACGGGTGAATCTAGAAATGCATATAGAGTGTTAGTTGGGAGGCCGGAGAGAATAAGACCTTTGGGGAGGCCGAGACGTAGATGGAAAGATAATATTAAAATGGATTTGAGGGAAGTGGGATATGATGATAGAGACTGGATTAATCTTTCTCAGGATAGGGACCAATGGCGGACTTATGTGAGGGCGGCAATGAACCACCGAGTTCCTTAAAAGCCAGTAAGTAAGAAAGTATTAGTGTACAAAGTCAAATGGTAATTACAACGTCGGTCGATATTAGCTTTTGCACTTAATCAAGCCATAAATGTTTAAATTTATAAGATGTTGAATTTCCATTGAAAAACTGAAGCACATTTAACTGCAAGAATTTCAGTTGAAAAAATTGAGCTATCCTTGTGGAGCGAAATCCTTTCCGAAGTTTCATTGCGTTGTAATGCGCAGCTCTTATACAGTCTGTCTTTTTTTTACTCATCTCTGTAAATTTCAATGATGTTATCTTCAGACTGACATAGCATGGGATATTTTGGGAGGAAACTAAAACCCAGGCCTAATATACGTTTACGTCACATAAAAACCCTGGTGAAGGAAAAATCATTTACATTCTGTTCTTCGTTTCACTTTGTTTCCCGTTTCGCATAAAAATTACCTATGCAGACGTCACATACGATAGCAGAGCACACTCAACTCCGGTTATAATGAACCTCTGCGGACTTGCATATTTCGTTCACTATATCCGAGGTTCTGTCCCCTAACCTTAAATGACAGAAATGAATGAAAATGTGAACAAGAAAATAAAATATTTAATTTTTGTGGATGAATTACACTGTATACTGTTAGTCACACTTGATTTACTTAAACTATGCTGTCGAACCACATCCGCTTGCGAAAGACCACGTTCAGTGTAACTTATAATATTCGCCTTATCTTCCAAAGAAAACACTTTACGCTTCGACATTTTTATACAGTACATTCACTGTTAGAACACTAGATCAGGTAGAAATTACAAATTCTGTTATGGTATGACTGCGTACTCAGCCTTGGAATTTCCCGGGTCACTTAATGGAAACTGGGAGAGGGTTGATGGAGTTTGAAAGCCATCGAAATCTTACCTTCATTAATGTTCTGGACATAATGTCCGTCCCCTTTTAATAAAAGAAGGCAATTTCGTTTTCCGATGTTTCAATGCTATCAGTCATATTGGAAATGTTTCTGAGAACAAAAGACATCCCTTTGACGGTGGAGGATTAGAAATAACTAGAGCTAAGATTTATATGTAGTAAGAGTTAAGAATGACGCCGAGTATAGTTGAGTCGATGTGATGCCGATTAAGGTTTTAAGTCTGGTTGATAAGACTCGAAATGAAAGAGAAGTCACAAGGACTAGACAATGTAGCTTTTAAACCTCCACTGTTTCGTAAGTTGTGGTTAAGAGGATTAAAGACCCTTAGTGCTAACTAATGGAAGTACTGAATGACAAGAATGGCAAGTATGAGGAGTGGGGGAGTGTTTGTAAACTATACCTACTAAAAATATTAGCTATTACTATACCTGGTAAGGTTTATCTTGTCTCAGTAGCAATAAAACCAAGTCCCTTCAAATGAGGGTGGAGATTATAGGAGGGTTGTAAGTTTTCAGGATTCCTTTCAAAACCTTGTTATTGTACAGGCTGCCGGAACTCAGTTTCATGTAAGACAAGCTCAGTGACGGAACTACACAGTACGAAGAGAGATATTTTGTTATTTTATTTTGCGCTACAGAATGTATTAACTAGTCCCTTCCGCCACTGGATAGATGGACGGCATCGCTCCACTCCCCATCGTCATAACAATACAGAGGAAGTAAGACATATCTCCTTTCTCTCTCTTTTCACAGTGAGACAAGATAAATCACACAGACTTTACATACGAATCCTAACTCTAGAAATAACAGTAGAGTAGAGTGCCTGAGAACAGAGTGTCAACCCTTCGATGCAAGGTCGTCACGCATTGCCTGGATTTACAGTACAGCTCATTGTCTAGGAATCACTAATCCTATCTTTGTCCTTTGACTAAAGTAGTAAGGAACTTGGAATGTTGTTCTCAATACATTCTTTAATTTTTATACAAGAAGGTCTGACTTCAAATAAGAATTTGTCAGGACACAAGGTTCACTATAAACAAAGCGAGGTTTCACTCTACACGGAAATATTAATGTACTTTTTAATTATGCAGTTAAGGACCAACGATTTAGGTTCACTATAGCCGAATGTTCACTATAACAGAGTTCACTACATCCAAAGTTGACTGTATTTTTTACTGTTAAGGATGGAAACAAAATACAGGTCGACCCATATTTATGTCAACTTTTTATTCGTTTATCACAAGTAAATGAATTAACATGACAGGATCAAAGTAGCTTGAACTAATAGTCCAGTCATTAGGATCGCTTAAAATTCCACCAATATTAAAATTCGATGTAAGCACCAAAGACGTTGTAATATCTAGAAACACAATTGGCGCTGGTGCCGTGTACAAATTTGAAACCTCTCGCGCAGGTACGCGCGACGCCATGTTTGGGGAGCACGAATGATTGTTTCTGTAAAGCATTCGGAGTTTAGAAAATATCATTGAGTATATAGGCGTTATCTTAGTGGATTTCCGCCTTCACTGTAATATAACTAAACTTATTTACGTATTTTCTAACGTATAATATAAAATAACAGAAGTAAATCTAAATATTGTAACTAAGCATTGTTTTAAATATAAACGACTTATATTGTTCATAAATAGACTTATTAGTTTATTTCTATTTCCTATGACAGAATACATGGAATATTTTTACTTATGTTATTTTATACACGTTAGAAAATACGTAAATAATTTTATTTAAATTATATTGCAAAGAGAGGGATGTCCGCTAAAAATGTCTATATACCCAATGGTATTTTCCAAACATCTAACGCACTGTAATAATAATCCTCAGTGTTTTGAGAATCAGAGGCGATATGACTCTTCTACTGCAGACATTGATTGCAATTCCCTCATTCTTACATCATTCTCAATGACACAATATTGTCAAAATGTGATTGTATTCATTGCTGGCTTAGATGTTAAATCATTAAGAAAAATATGGTGTAATAAATCTAAAGACTCAATTTATGGTACGTAGCCTACCAGCAGTAAACAAAATCTCTTTTATTTTTTTAACGAAAGAATAATGGGAGTCATACCATCATCTGAGATTATAGAAATATGCCGCTTAAGTGAAAGAGCGATTATACAGATGTTGACAGTTTAATGGCATATTACCACCCACTCTTACATCGTGTGAAAACAATGTGCTTTAGAAGTAGAACACTTGTACAATCTTTCTACACTTATAGGAACATATTTTAGAAAATGGATCCCAGATTCCTCCCGAGAATCATATTTAAACGGACCATAAAAGTACATAAAGATCTACTGACGTAGCTCAGTGGGCTAAGGAATGTCAGTCCGGAGTCGCGCTCTGTCGCGGGTTCGATTCCCACTGATTTCCTGGTTGGGTTTTTTCTTATATCCCCAACCGTAAGGTGAATGTCAGGTAATCT